>NW_017136637.1:300880-331493 GCF_001652005.2 Ceratina calcarata | reverse complement strand
AGCTGATAAAATCATTAACGATTATTAGCCATAATCTTTAATGCTTTAAGAATTGTATAATATATAAAAGAATAAATAAAAACATGTACTTTCTTAAGATATCCTGTCTGAACGCTTCAGTTATAAAATATACTATTCGTTATTCTTAAAATAGTAACTCTAAATTTTAATAGAAATATCACATCTGCATTTCACGCAGAAATATATTAAATTTAGCCGGTCGACATTTTATATAGATTAATGAACACACATATTGACTCGATAGTCTTAGATCAACGTTAAGATAATTCTCGAATCTGTTTTTCTGATCAATTAGACAAATCTCATTTTATATACAAACGAAGAAAGGCATCGTTACGTCTCGCAGAGCCAATCGCAAGGCAGTTTCGGCATTTTATTCGCCGGCCACGGAAGATAGCCCGCAGTTTTGAAGACCCAATAATCGTAAGACACTTTAGCAATCAGACTTATGAGTAATATAACTTCAGTGGCAATGATGTAGTAAATATAATCTGTCCAGTCACCGGGATAGACGCACATCTTGGACGGTTCCAAATCGACTACCTTTTCCTTTACATTTTCGCACAATACTTCGTCTGAATCCAATATACGAGTTTGCAGCCACACCTGCCGATAATTCATTCATTAGAACATTCGATGCCGACGTGTGCCGCAGCTGTGTACACACCTTCAGATATTTAGCAGTATTGCAATCGCAATGCAATTCATTTCCCCCGAGTTTTACCAATCGCGAGCTGATGATACTTTTGTCATGAGCGTTTAGACTTAAAATATATGTTGGAAGCTGAAAGCATATTACTTTGTAGGAACGACCGTGTATATGTATGTACGTTATCTAAAATTCCGTCGAGTTTACTTACAGATTTAATTTTATTGTACCGTAAACTAAGCAAGGCGTAATTATCTAAAAACTTGGAGCCTTCCAATTTATTTATGGACGATATGTTATTGTAGTCGGCATAGAATTCTCTTATGTCTTCGTACCATGGGTTGGTACTGAGATCATCTAACGCAGTGATCTGTGTAATAATAATTACTCATCGATTGCTCCGTAAACTTCCATTATTAATGAATTTACATACGTTGTTGTACGATACGTTCAGCGCTATTGTATTGCGAGGCAATTTTTCAGGCAATTCAGTGATTTGTATTGCGCTACAATCTACGTTTACGGCCAGAGTTGGTGGTTTACCTTCGACGATATCCAATCTTCTGAAGTTACATTGACACTGCCAAGTATCTCCCTTGGGACATTCAGTTTGTAACTGGAAATTCATGAAACGTTCATACTGGCAATTAATTATGCATACGGAATTCTGATAAAAAAAAAAATTAAAATTCTCTTTGAATCATTACCAAACTGAGATATCTGACTTGTTTCAACGGAACTTGTTCCGTAGTATTAAACCAATGCCAAGTTTTACTAGCCGAGCATACAGTTTCATTCTCGCGATTAAAATAAATTTGCTTATCCCCAGTCTTATTAATGTATTGATAAATGTCATGACACCAAAGTGTATTGGTTCCTAAAAGATAATACTGTATTCTAACGAATTTACATTGGTATTGGATGAGGGATAATCATTCGTGTAGACTTGCCTGATATATCAAGCCAAAATTCACGACCATTAATGGTGTTTAAAGCTGGCAAATGTGTTAGATTATTATAAGACAAGTCCAGAGCAGTGAGATGAGCCAATCTGGTGAGAGACTTATTTTCTACCTCCATGAGAGCATTATTCGAAAGGTTCAAGCACACAGTCGGTGTCATCATTAAAAACTGTCCCTTAACTTTATTAATCCTGCCGTCAGTAATTGCGAGAGATTTCAACCTTCTCCACCTTATCTCGCTTACATTGAACACATCTAATGTCGCGTTTCTTATGTGTATATAAGAAATATTTGATGGAAATCCTATGATCATAAAAATCTTTTCATGTAGTTCCCCATTGAATATCAATACATCAAATCAAGTTTATACCTGTGCAAGAAAGTTCTGTTTTAAGGTTTTGACCATCTAAATTGCAACAGAGTACAGCATTGCCTTCAGGATCGTTGTGGGCTAGAACAATCTTCTTGCAGGAGCATCCAGTCCCTTCGGGACATTCACTGGCTGGCCGATAGAAACATTGCTCTAGAAGGCCGCCAGTTTCACTGATAGAAGTCGAAGATGCTTGTTGATCTTCTTCAGTCCTGGCACTCGCTACTCCGGCATACAAGCACATCATTATAGCAAACCACTGCATCTGGAAATCGATTTAAAAAGACAGATCTAACAGATTTTTTTAACGCGTTACCGTATTCCTTATTGCGAAACCATTTTAATATCATTCTGATTTTTTATTCAGTATGTAAATTACCTTCATTTTACACGGTTTTACGATTGAAAAATTGTTATATTCCGAGGAAATATTCGAATCTGATCGGCTTTGATATTGCGCATATTTTGCATGCAAGTAATGTAGATAACTCACGGATAGGAATGGTCGCAATTGACAGTAAACAGAAATTTGTTCCACCGGCCGAGGAATCGCGCACATTGCGCGCATTCGCACTAAAAACTGGTGGCTAAATTAATTCGTTTAAGAGTGGCCGACACTTTAGGTCATACGGGTCGACCTATTAACGAATCCAAATTGGTTAGCTAGCGGCAGAAGCCGTCGGTTATTACACCCGCGATGGCCCTGTGCAAACGATAAATCACTCTCATCACCGGAATTAAACGTTCAGATTCTCAACTTTCTCTCTCAATTCCTACACGCACATTTCCTTTTATTCGTTGCATTCGCAAATAATAACTTTGTCACGTATAGTTATATACCACGTAAATATAATTTATTATTATTTATGATACATGATACAAATACTGAATACAAATCTTGATATGCTAATCGATTTATTGACAAAGTTATTAAAAAATGTCTTACCGGTGTGCGGGTCGCTTATTAATTATAATCTAATCAGCACATCAGTTATTAAATAATAAACAATAATCATTGCTTTATATACAAAGTATACGATATATAAACAACCATAACCACGGTGTAAACAAGATTATCTATTTTCAATCTGGACATCGTGCCAATTAGTCATCTCTACATATTTTTATTAGCATAAAACGATGATTACTCATGATTACTCGTCATCATTATTATTATTATTATGATGATTACTTTTTCATTTGATGGATCTTTTCTCTGTGTTGAGTCAACCCTCTTGGTATCAAGTAATCCTTGCATACACAAATATTGCTGTTTGTCAGTGTTTTAAGATGGCTGACTTGAACGAAAAGTTATTAGCAGAACTCTTGAAAAAACCTGGAAATAACGTATGCGCGGACTGTGGGGCAAAAAGTGAGTCGGTTTTCCTAGTAAACGTTTATCAAATCATCATATTGTAGAAAGTAATATAATGTAAGGGCCGCTGAGAACAGTTTATTTCGTTGTATCGTACGTCGGTCAGCGACCGGATTTCAAACTTTGTTGTCACGATATCGTTTACAATAAAGTACAAAACGATTAAACTAAAAATCCGATGCCAAGAAGGAAGAACAATTCTTGTTTCACTCAATCTTACTATAATGAAACAGCTTGCATGTTCATTCTTCTGGTTTTTGTCAATCGATGTTTATGAACAAACAATCTCTATTTTATAGCATAATAACAATAACATTTATAACACTGATCGTTTAGTACGTTGTACTTCAAAGTTTAGGTTTGCACAAGGAACTTCAGTACTTAATACGACGCTTGTCAATCTGTGATACAAGTGGAAACAGATTTTACATGCCTAGAGTCATTCTATTTTAAAGTTATTAGTAATTTGTATTATCTTTAATGTTCATTGGCATTGAATTACAGATCCAGAATGGGCTTCTTATAACATCGGAATATTTGTGTGCACGAGGTGTGCAGGTATACACAGATCGATGGGCGCGCATATATCCAAAGTCAAACACTTGAAGCTAGATAGATGGGAGGACTCCCAAGTGAACAGAATCAGAGAAGTGGGCAATGTAACAGCGAGGCTTCGTTACGAAGAGCGTGTACCTCCCTGCTACCGGAAGCCAAGCCCAGATACTCCACAGTAGGTCGTCGTACAAGTATTTAAATCGACGTACAAGTATTTAAAAAGTACATTCTTCCACACAGAGTGTTGGTGGAGCAGTGGATTCGCGCAAAATACGAAAGAGAAGAGTTTTGTCATCCGGAAAGACAGAATCACTACGTCTCAGGATTTATGGAAGGATTCCTGATGAAACGTGGCAAAGAAGATTCGCGTTATCATCCTCGGAAGTTTGTTCTTTGCGAGGCGGAGGATACTCTCAAGTATCACGTCAAAGAAAATAAGGTGCGCGTTATTTACGTTAATTCTCGTTACTTATGGTTTTCATTCGTGTTTTTATATTTACAGGAACCGAAAGCTGTTCTTAGAATATCCGAGTTGAACGTGGCTTTCGCTCCTCCGAAAATCGGCAATCAAAACAGCCTACAGATCTCGTTTATGAAGGACGGGACGACCAGACATATCTACGTGTATCACGAAGATTCGGAAGTGATTACGAATTGGTATTTGGCGATACGGTGCGCCAAGCTACATCGCCTCCAGGTCGCGTATCCGGGGGCGACCGAGGCGGAATTACTTTCTCAGCTTACACGGGACTTTCCTCGGGAAGGATTCCTGTGGAAAACCGGACCAAGGCACACAGACGCCTATAAGAAGAGGTGGTTCACGTTGGATGGTCGAAAATTAATGTACCACGATGATCCCATGGTGTGTACTCTCGCTTAATAGACATCGATATCACTGTTACAATATTTACTAAATGTATTTGTACCGTTTCCAAGGATGCACATCCGAAAGGTGAAATCTTCTTGGGTCATAGTTCGGATGGTTTTGCAGTGAGACCGGGAGTGCCGTTAGGTGCGAGAGATCAAGGCTTTTCGTTCACTCTCGAAACACCGGAGAGGACCTATCTTCTTTCTGCTCAAAGCGAAGACGACAGAACGCAGTGGATGAACGTGATTCAAAAGGTGATAGAGAAGCCACTTACCCCGCAAGACACGAACGGTGAGTAGAAACAAAAGTACGAACGATGATGAAAAGTAGACAACAGTTTTCTAACGAACGCGATTTACAGTGGCGGCACGTCTTATAAGAAAACGCACAGCTAGTGGAACAATGAATATATTTTCTTCTACAAGGTAGGGCTGGATCCCTCTTAGGTGCCTTTCCTAATTGTTAACAAAGTGAATATTAGGCGAATCAATTAAGCTGTTTTATTGAGAGAGTGTCGAGGGGTAGGTCGATAGATGCTATGGTCAATGCAAAACTCTTCGGAATCGCACAACACCGTCGGCTCGCGGATGATACATATTTATTCGTAAATGAGAAAATACGTTATATCTTATACGTATATATAGCGTTATGAAGAAATACTTTTAATTAAACAAGGCAATTCTCAGCGTTCTAATATGATTATTGCCAAAAAAAGAGATAGGAAGATTAATATAAGTAGCAAATTGAAACGAACCAAATATAAGGAATTAAGTGGTTTCTTCTGATGATATAATACAAAGTGAACGTAACTGTAACGTAACGTCGATATGCTCTTTGATGATACTTTAAATGCTTTTTGCTCGCTGTCAAACTGACTTGATAGTATTATATACCATATTCTGAGCAATCGTCAAATTTTGTTTCGTTCGTTCGTTCGTTCGTTCGTTCGTTCGTTCGTTCGTTCGTTCGTTCGTTCGTTAATAAGAATTTATGAAATTGTAACGGAGCGTGTAGTATTCTTTTCGGGGACTTTAGAGAAGACATTACGTAACGATGTAACGTGAGGAAAAGATAAACGAAGGTGGAATATTCAGTGGACGAATGAACGCCTTGAATTCCACTCGGATTCATTATTATTTCGCAGTATTCTCCTGTATCGTGATCGTCTACCAATTTAGATCTCTAAACTGAAAGTTAATTATTTTTTATAGAAGTAGTAAACTTCTACGGCCTATTAACTGCATCGTTTTGCATGGTTAGATTCAAACGAAAGTGATCGCACTCAGTCAGACACGTGATGGTATGTATATGTTGTATCGCTACGAATGTATGTATGTGTTATATCTGTTATAACTTTTATATGAACAATATTTATTACAGACGTGTACGTGAAATGTTTATCATTTTTCATTGCCTTAAACGTGAAACATGTTTTATCTTACAAAACAAACGAAAATACTTATATTTGTACAATGAACGAATTCTTTTGTAATATATAAGATACTGAGAAGACTGTGTTTAATGAAGAGACTAATACATTTTACATACGTACGTGCATCGTAAATATATATACATGTATATATACATTCATATACATACGAGCAAATTGAATGAAATAAAAATATTTTAATTATTTTAAAGATGAAAGGTACATTTTTATTGATTGCAGTCGTTAACTTTCAAATCAGCACTTTATTCGATTGTTGTTATACTCGGATACAGGCGTGCTTTTCAGATAGCAAAGAATGTTCACCCAGCAGAAAGCTGCGATACTGACGAACGAGACCCGGAACGCCGGTGGTATCAATAAGAAATTCAAAAATTGAACCGGCAACCAATACATACACGAAGTCTAAAGGAAGAGTTTCATATAAGATCCTGTTAAGTTCGAAGAAATGAATAACTGAATTACCTTGAAGGTCTGCACAAACTTTGCTTTGCACTCGTCGAACATGTTCGCTTTACCCTCCATCAGGCTCATACCTGAAAAATCAATGGCAGCGATACCAACATACAATGATCATATTGATTGTACACGAATGTCGGATACGAACTTATAAAGAAGATGGTAATCAACGGCGGCGTTAGGACGAATTGATCGACCAATAGTTTCGCGAGGACCGTCTTCATGGTCTTGCCTTTGTAGTATGCGTCCAACCATTTATACCTGACAGAAACATTGCTAAAAGTTATTGTCGATTCTCCGCGAGCGACGATAATAATTTGCAGGCAAGATCGTTCTATCACGATATCACGGTAATTCATGACAACGTAAGCATTAACAACGTACAAGCGAACGTTTGGCGAAGCAGAATAAGCTCACCGAAGGTGCCGATGAATGCAATCGTGCGATCGTCATCCAGTGGGTGGGCAGTTTATTTTGATGTCGATACATCTATAATACGTAGTAGTGGTAGGTGTCTAAGAGATCACCGAATATATTTTTAATATAACGATCGTTGTGTGCAATATATTTGAAATATATTTCCTTTGGGGATTCACAAGTATAAACACGATTCGTTTAGACACGATGCACAGGCGTCGTACAATCATAAAAGTGCTTTGACGTGGTGAGATATTATAAATGCATAATGTTAAAAGTGATAAGACAAAAATGGACGAAGATTGAAAGCGTTAGGATAGATAAAATTATACGTGATACCATCCGTGTAATACCGGTCCCGCAATGAAACAGCCGTAGATCGCGTATCGCTTAAGTTGCGCCCAATTGTAACTCCTTAATTGCGACGAGTCGTCGTTCAACAAACCCAATTTCTCGTCCAGCTTTTTGATCCAGAGGAACAGCGAGTTCTCGAGTTTCAACGAACTCGCATCCTCCTCGGCCTTTGCCGATATCGGCGGCAACGAAAACTATTAAACAAATTCAACAATAAACGATTCTTCTCCCAACGGCGAGTCTTCCTGTTGAACGTTACCTTATATATCCTGGTATAAGTTTGTTGAGCAAACTCGGCACCGGTATAAAACGAACCGTATATAATTGAATTGAAGAGCAACGGCCGCCTCTGCGCTGAACTTTTCAGCGTTTGTAATAATCTGGACATCGACATCCTCGCTACTGAGGAAATCTTCAGGATGTTTTATTTACTCCGCTCTTTTTATCTGAAACATTAGGTTGTTAACTTTTTTAAACTAGCTCAAAGCCCATTAGATGGAGAGACATCGATACACTCAATAATCCTTGGTGCACTCACCGTAAAGCGTGCTCATCATGTGACATGCGATTCATAATCGCTCAGCTTTTCTAGCAATTAATCTTTACGAAAGTGTAAACTAACGATCAGTCGGTGGTCGAATTAGAAGAGTGTATAAGCGAACCGGCAACAAGTGTTTATCTAAAAGAGGCGGGACAATGCAGCGAACGATGTTAAATAGTGTCGCAATGCGGTAATTTTCAGAGATAATAAAAATAGGAAAGGTTCTTACGCGATTAAAATTCGAACACTGAGTGAGACCGAGATCATGGAGGTACGAGGTGACAAAACGTAATCAGTGTTTGCTTTTATCTACCTTCGTTCAAATTTTGGTCAATCATTGTTTGTTCATTCTGCATAATATACCTGTGCCACTCACCTTCATTCTTGCTTGTTATCGCTGGGAACTTTTATTCGAACGTTAAGTAACCTGTGCACTGTTCGTTCATTTTATCATTTCCTTATTTTTATACGAATGACGTTATATGTTAACTTGGAAGTAAATAATTGGTAGAATTTAATACGGATTTGATTATTTGCTTACGTATTGTGATTCGAATAACGTATACACTCGCACCGGATCTCTTTATTTGTTCTTTAATTGACCGATAACGGTCGTATGATTATTCTAACGAGAGATTTTTATATGATAACGTAGCAGAAAGAATGCCTACCTATGTTCTCACACGTGTGTCTGCGGACAGTCGATTCCGTCAAGTCATTCACTGAATTGTTAAACGAAACATGTTAACAGATTCGAGGCAGTTGTTTGTTAAAGATATATGTAGACCGTGCACGTGAGATTGGTACTGACCACTTAGAATTAATCAAAACCAATCACGTCTCGGTTATATCAATTGTAAGCAACGAGGAGGAGAGTTAGTATACATTATAAAACGATATAACGTGCCAATTATAAACGTTTAATCATTCGGAATAGAGATACGTTACATGCAAAGTAATATTTCATTGATTATCACAAGTAGTTTCAAACATTGAAATATTCATTCAGCTTTTGATGTTCCACATTGTCTTATACATTACATATGCAGCATTCATATAATCCGTCATGCTCATTTCGTTTTCTTATAAATGCATAAGATCATAAGTTTCGTAATTAACTGCAGTTTGTGAATATAACCAGCCCTTCCATTCGAGGTCCACAACTTTTTCAAGAGTGATTTCTTGAAATACCTGACTTCGTTCTACCTATTTTACGATATAAATCACACTCGTTAGTATTATTTGTGCCACAGAAGCGATTGAGAAAAGTTACCTCGTGAAATCCTAATTTCTCAAACATTCGTATGCTCCTATCATTATCAAATTTGATCTTTGCTTTGAATTTACTTGTATGTAATTTGTCAATTCCTAAATTGGAGAACGTTACGTTTTATAAAGACGTAGAATATGACTTTAAGGACAGCACTTGAGTAAACGCGTACCGTGCAATAACATTAAGATTATTGCTTCCCAGCCTCTCCTTTTTCCTCTGTAAGCCACGTCCGCTATCATAATTTCAATCTCCGCAGTTTTTGGCTCGTCGGGTTCGTTGAAAAATAAATTTGTATCCCCGATCATTGCTTCTGAAATTCATTGACATGCAACGAAGGTATAGGTAATACCCGATGCTTTGTATTTGGGTATACCTATCTCATCCCCACTTTGATCGAAGACTACTTTGTCCAAAACGATGAAAGTGCATTCTAAAACAAAGTGTGCGAACCAAAAAAAATTGATGTTAACGTAAAATAAAATTGTGCTCACTGTCTTGATCCTGTTGCCATCGCTGTTGCATTCGGAACTCTTCTTCCAACGTTAGCATCTCCGAACCAGTAAAATACCTTAATTCCGCAGATTTCATCCATTCGTGATACCTAAAAATAAAGATCGTACGATATAAAGACAAGAGCAGGAGAAAGTGGAATAATTTGTGGAGCATTGTAAAGGATTCAAAAGTGGCGGAAACTGTTCCTGGCGCGGGCCGGGGTCGATAATCGATAACAGGTGAACGATACCAGCCTTTTAACATGTTTTTCCTTGTAAGGCACCAAAATCACGCTTTGCCCGACAATTTTAGTGTTCTCGTTGTCCCTCATTTTCGGAAATTGTCCGGCGTGGGAACATTGTCGAAGAAATGAATCGATTGAAAAGTTCTCGTCACGGGAGGTTACTTTTATCTTCCTGCCATATTGGATGCACCGTTCGGAATGATATAATCCGGAATTCGAAAAAGTAAACTCACTTTTGTTCGATTGCTTGCCGTTTGTAACTTGCCCGAGTATAATTGCAGAGTGATTAAACAATTGATAGAAGATGGCTTACAACTTCCCGGGTGTACCAGCGGCCGCTATGCCACCGATGGGTATGCTGATGCCTCATAACCATGCATTTTAAAAAGAATTTATTTATTTAATATCTTTTGTGTGAACTTGTGGTTTCAGGTATGGGACCAATGGGACCCCTTACCGCGATCGCAGGTCCGCAAAGTTTCATGGAGCTAGCGGGCCAAGGATTTCCACCCTTGCCACCACCTATACCACTGCCTGGAATGAATGACTCCCCTCTAGAATTTAGTACGAACAAAAATCAACCGCCAGTAGTTAGAGAAACTTCTGAAGACACCAATGATAAGAGGAGCGAGAAGAATGACGTCCGACGCGAAAGAGAGACTCGAGATTGCAGAGACAACAGAGACAATAGAAGGTTCTTCTTCCTTTCAAATTTGTGTAGAATTTGATTAGAGAATCGTGTTGACATTCTGATTGTGTTTACACAGATCTAGAAGTGACAGAAGAGAAAGGGACAGGGATAGAAGGGAAGAAAGGAACGATAGGGATAGAAGAGAAGAGAGGAGGCCTGACGATCGAAATAGCATTAATTCTACTGGTAGCAATAGCGGTCATAATAGTAATACTAATGGTAACGAAATCTCATCTTCGTCAAACGCTGGTAGCACACCGAATTTGGGGCAAATGGAACAAGCGACAGGAGTTTGGGGAATGGGAGTAGGATATCCGGTGATGGGCATGGGTCCAATGGGACCGATGGGACCAATGATGGGTGAGATGACTCTTGGTCCGCACATGGGACATACTCATAGTTACGGACCTATGGGTATGGGAATGATGTCGCACGACGGTAGTATGATAGGCGCACAAATATTAGGACCAGAACAAATAATGAATGATGCTGCCCAGATCATGAGCAGTGCCTTACCTCCGCCGCCAACCACGCCGCAAGGTACCAAGGAGATTATACATTGTAAAAGTTGTACACTGTTCCCACCGAATCCGAACGCTCCGCCTCCAACGACCAGGGAACGACCCCCGGGGTGCAGGACAATCTTTGTCGGAGGTACGTTTTTATTATAGAAATAATGATCGGGATCGATAGAGAAACGCGTTCGACATTTCTGCAGGCTTGCCGGAGAACATTACGGAAACGATAATTCAAGAGATATTCGAACGTTGCGGCGAGATAACCACGCTGCGGCTTTCTAAGAAAAATTTTTGCCATATACGTTTTGTACTAGAGAGTAGCGTCGACGCGGCTATTTATTTATCCGGCTATAGAGTTAGAATAGGATCTAGTGGTGATTCTGCAAACACTGGTAGACTTCACGTAGATTTCGCTCAGGTTCGTACGAAATTAATTTTCCCTGAGATACGTTTCTCTACTACGTTGTTACATTGAAAAATAGGCCAGAGACGATCAGTACGAGTGGGAATGCAGGCAACGTCAGCTGCAGCGAGAACAGCGACACAGAGAAAGAGTTGAGAAAGAAAGGCAAAGAGCACCGTCTAGTCCTCCACCGGTTGTCCATTACACGGATCACGAAGCATCGAATATTTGCGAGAAGATCAAACAAGACGACACGTTCATGAAAGCCGTGCAAGTGAGTAACAAGTTTGTGAAAAGAGCCTTCCTCAAGATTGAAACCGATTCAAATCGATTCCAGGTGGTCGTGACCTGGCTCGAGCGCGGAGACTGTACCAAACGCAACGCCAACACATTTTACTCGATGATCCAATCAACGAATTCTCACGTCCGGAGGTTGTTGACAGAAAAAGTCGCATACGAGGAAGAACTGCAGAAGGCCAAGGAACTGATGAAAGGGAGGATGCAGGGACTCTTAATACAATGTACGTGCATACAAACCATACACATGTATATATATTTTTTTTGTACAACATAGCTCTTCATGTACACAAGAGCAAATCCACATACATATTCCTTTGTCTGGTAAGTTTTTTTTTAATAAGGGTCATAGAGTTTGGTGCTCGATACGGCAAATTGAAAAATTTCGCACACAAAAATTGGATGAAATTTTTTCTACCGAGACTTGGATCGTCCAACTTTTTTTTTTCTCATCTTGAATCTTGTTCGAAAAATATTATTATTCTCGTCGACGTTCGGCATCAGGTGTATTGTAAAAAGAGTAAAGTGTATCGTGGGCAATGTACAATCGGGACGACTCGGTAGAAGGATCAAAGACAGTAGGAGGAAATAAGGTGGGTGAAGAAATCCTGGCTCTAGGCTCTGATGATCGAACGAAGGAGCACAGATTCACTACAAAGATTCATTTCATAGAAATATCTAGTGTACCTAAGAATTGCATGCTTGCAATGCTAAGGATTAAGGGTGACGGGCTAAATATTTGTTGCGGAATTATCATTGTGCTACGATTCTTCACACGGTTTGTCGATTCCGCGCATTCCGGTGTCACTTTATCATCAGGTACACGATCAGGTACGCTTGCCAACGATTTAAACGATTTTCTGTGACAAGTAAGAGACAAATCTGTAGAATCGTAGCAAAAGATCATCGTCTTAACGTTGGAAGCCTCTACATGTTGTAAGTTGTTAGGAGAATAGCGCACATTTTCGAATAGAAAATGAGCAATAAACCGATTGGCAGCGAAACCCTCGAAAAGGATCCTCGATCGACAGTGAAACCAGTTTTTGATTGAATATTACTTTTAAAGTCAGCTGAGAAACTTTCTGACACGGCTCCTAGCTCGTTGTACGTAAGATTTTCCGAGAGAAGACGGAGGACGGATGAAAAAAAGAAAAACATACGTGAAATTTTGGAGAGGAAAAGATCTAATGTAGGGACACGCATTGTGTCATTGAAATATGTTTAAAGTATATGTACATATATACACAGGTGATCTTTAAACTAGAGAGTTACATACGTATTAGATGAAAACGAATGTAGAGTTTAAAGCAGGGTATACAACAGAAGATTTGTTGTGTTTTTGTATGCAACATGCGACCATGTCACCAACAGTCAGTCAAATCGAACGCGTGTTTACTGCGGCCAGCCACAAGAAGGTCTGGGATCACTTCACAAAGGCTCAACGGAAGAACATCGAAATGTGGAAGAAACAATCCTCGGTATGTATTTGCATTCCCATGACAGTAGCTCGTGTCCAGTACGTTACGTTTGTTTTACGATTAGTCAACGGGTAATCATCGACAATCTCTCTTGCAAAGCCTCTTTATGCGAATGCACGATCGTCTATAAGCCGAGCAATACGCGTTTTCCAAACACTTTTTTCAAACGAAGGTAAGTAACAATATTAACGAGTACAGATAACTTTTATACATCCGGATCGTGTACTCTTTTTTACAAACGAATATACGGGAGTTACGGGACGTGAGGAAGGTAAAATAGTATTTTTTTTTTTGGCATTCGATTTGGACAGGTATCATTAACTGGAGCTTGAGCAGGTAACAATCGAAGAGAACAGAAATTGAACAAGTCCAAGTACGATTTTACTTTCACCTGTAAGATACGGTTGATCGTAAGCAAAAACATTGTTATATTTATTCATTCATTCATTCAAATGTTTCTATCGAATTTTCTTCAGGTGAGGTCTGGTCTCTCAAAGACAAATCTGGAAAAGTTTCATAGCGTTATTATTTCATACACGAAAGAAGAAAAATTTTAACGTTCTACCTGTAGCAATATTTAAAGAAAACAATACAAATGTGTACATACATATACGTATACATATACATAGATATATGTATATATATTGTATATATATGGCATGTTTCATTGATGTTGTCTTTGAACTAAATTTGCATGGGGACAAACTCGATGATGGTTTTTCGTTATCATAGGAGATTAAAGCGGTGCAACTGGAAGAATCTTTGATGGAAGGCGAAGGGGAAATGGAAGTTTCCGATTCTGAAGAGGAACCGCAAAGGAAGAAAGCGCGCAATCAGTCGGACTCTCACGAAGATACGGAAAGATTGCAAACTTTGAAAGAGGAGAACGACAGTCTCCGATGTCAGTTAGAGGCGTATAAAAACGAAGTATGCGGCTGTTGTTACAACAAACAGTTACAAGGAAAGGAAAATTATTCGAACGTAAACTTTTAGGTGGATCTGCTCAAGTCCGAGACGAAGAGCGAGATAGACGCGAAGGATAAGCAGATGAAGATGTTACAGCAGACCTTGAAGGGTATGCAGGAACAATTAATGCAATCTAGGAAACAGCAGGCGCAGGATGACCAGAAGATCAAAGATCTGACCGTGAAGTTGAACGCAACGAAGAAGGAAGAACCGCGAGAGAGCGAGGTAATAACGTTAGACAAGGACGACGACATCAACGACGAGCCCCGAACTCCGAAACAGTTGATCTCAACCTCTAGTTTCATACAAATTAGTCAAAAGGATGCTAAGCTGATAGGTAAATTAAATAAATTCTACATCCTTCTGACCGAACCTCATATTATATTCATCGTTCTTTCAAAATCGCAGGATTAATAGCGACGTTTTTACATATTCATCCGTTCGGTGCGAGCGTAGATTACCTCTGGTCTTATTTACAAAAAATGGAACCAGGTATCAAGCCCAACGAAGTGGAAGCTCTGATGCAACGATTCCCGCAAGTCTTCAAACAAGATTTATTCGGTATCGGCGCGAACATGGAAAGACGTTGGCAATTCTCAGGATTCAACGTTTATCGTAGTCACTGATCCGCCTGTACCGATAATTGAAATTCAATAGAGAAGCTAACGAAGAAACGGTTTTACAATATTATCGTATCACAGTGTCTCCTCATGTCATATACATTTTTATTGTGATACTTGTAATTCTTGTAGCCAGTCTTTACCTCATAATGTCATTATTAAACGGAACACTTGTAAATAAAATTGATTACGTTCAAAAGCTAATACTATACGGGAACGTGTTGAAATGAAACCCCCCACTACTGCTCCTTTTGTATCTCCCCCACTGTTTCAGTATTATATACATGTCATATCGTCATATCCACATCCACCAGTATTTAGCCATTTAGCGCGTTCAGCAGCGTTCAGTGAATGTGAAAGTGCCGTATAACCTGTTCTCTCAACACTTTTTCACGATTGCAACTCGATGAGCTTGACGAATTATTACGAGATACTTGGTTGCAGCAAGGAGTCGAGTGCCGAGGACATAAAGCGTGCCTACCGCGCGTTGGCATTGAAATTTCATCCGGACAAAAGTAGACCGGAGCAGGATGGTGTAAAATTTCAGCATGTTTTGGAGGCCTGGCAGGTTCTGAGCAACCCTAAACTAAGAGAAGAGTATGACGCTACGCAAACACAGGAGGAGTTAGATTCGGAGAGTGCCCCGATATACGCGAGGATATCGTGTAACGATCTGGAAACAATGGACAACGACGAGAACGTGTTGGCTTATCCTTGCAGATGCGGTGGACTGTACTGTGTTCAGAAAAAATATGTCGAAGCAAAGAATCAGCTGATACAAGTTCCATGCTTGGAGTGCACTTTTCTCATTGTCATCGAAACGTAACATTTCACTCTCTATAAATAATAAATGTATAACACGCAGGACTTAAAATGCAGCAACATTTTCTATTTCTTATCAAAAATGATACAACAGATAACACATCATTACAAATATAAACTATTGAGCAATATACAAATAAAAACACGATCCTTAGAATATCCTGGGTTCAATAATAAAAATTGCATTCACATCGTTTTGCGTTGGCAATAGAATTTGTAAGATTTATTGTCCATCGGAAAATAATAGTCTGCGTAGATTTTGTTTAACGACTTCTGCCATGAGGAATAGTTTTGTATAAAAAGAAAACTAATCGCTATAAAAAAAATCTACAACACCTTATTATTATAATGATTCTCGCATGATGACTGATGTTTTACAGTCCTCGATTGATACGTGCATATTGCAACTCTTATTATTGCACCGTAGCGAAACCAGGCATTTCTACTAATATAATCAAAATCAATATTATTTTATTCATCAAGTGTCGACCAGTAAATTCAAATGATTACCAATGGTCGTCGAATGCGTGTCGATAAACAAAAAATTGCGATTGATTCTGAACGTGTTACGCGCGAATCGATCAAATATTACATTACCGACGATCCATGCGATACATAATAAAATTAAGAGCTCACGCTCATAATATTGACAATTATAAATACTGATAAAGTATGCCCGTGCAACAAAATTTGATTTTGCACAAATAGTTTATACATTGTTATCGTCCAAAAACAGAGACATTGATCTTGATAAATTAGGATCAATATTCGCGTAGTGCGCTTATAAATTGATAGGTACAAATGAAATATAGTTTATCGAGCCTTTTCCTGTTGGAACCAACAGATTCGTTTCTGGTTACCGTAACACGTTCGTTAAAGAAAAATATCAACATGATATCTCTAACGTAATCCGACGTAACATCGACGTTGACAAAGTACTAGAAGTCGCTACCACTTCCATCGAGGCATCTGTCATGACAAAGAAAATGAAATTTAACCACGGATTCTACGATCGTATAATTTCGTACGAATAATTTTCTGTACGAACAGTTTAAATGATACAATACAAACTGACGTATAATCGAAACAAAACGAGACGAGTAAAGAACAGAAGCGTTCATGCCTCATTAAAAAATTCTTAAATATCGATTATATTATCCAATAAATTATGCACAATTCCCATAATAATTAATTTAACCAACGTAAGTGAAAAATTTAAATAAACCGTACCACACGGTACGGCGGAGAGAAAAACTTATTGTGTAAAGAACATTTATATCGGTATGCAGTTCTTTTGTTTTGTCAAATCTAAATTTGTTATTCGTTTCGATTGTTTGTTCAATTTTTCACCGTCCCCCTGGATCCTTCCTCATTTTCATCACTGAGATTCTTTAAGCAATATTTTCGTATGTATATGCTCTGAGAAATACGGTACGAAATCTTTCTTCTTCTCTGTAATTTAAAAATACTTTCCTAAGCGCCCGTACAAATAGTTATGTAATTGCAATGTTCATGGCGGGCAATCATCATCCGTTTTAAATTATTAGGACTTCGTGTCGAATTTGATAACAGCGGCGATACAGTGGTACACTGATAAGCTCCTCGTTCCACCCGTTAATTTGTTGAGTCTTTGAAATCTCGTATTTGTACACCACGATTACACTTTACGAATTATTACGAATACACTTCGTAATTAATATAACTAATGCCTTCAGTTTATAGGTTCTCTACCACTTCGGAGATCATTTGTAAACAGCTACCGATCCATCCTCGTCCTTGGATCTCCCCGTCGTATCTTTCCCATACATGCTTATCACAATCACACCACATGTAATACATGAACCATTGTACAATAGATTGGTTACGCTACCTAATCGGACTATGTACAGAATTCATTGAGGAGGGCAGTTTTGTCCACAGAAGAGTACACTATTTTACCTCTACATCAAAGTCGAGGACCAGCAGTTTGGTCTCCTCCGTGCCGTTGCGGCTACCCACCGCGCACACCAGCTTTGTATCACTCGCACGTATCCTCCACACAACACCACCACTTCCACCGCTCTCCAAGGCGACCAAGTTCCTTATAAAATCACCTGGACAAACAGCGAACGTTTTAACCTGTTGGCTTATTCGAGAAATTCGATTTCGCCTAAAGAGTGTAATACGATGTGACGTACCAGTTTTAACGTCCCACAGTTTGACCGTACCGTCGTCGGACGAAGTAATTACAAAATGACTGTTAAATTGAAGGCAAGTGACAGCAGACTGATGTTTATTTGGACCAGACAACGTTTGAAGGCAGTGACCGTTGACAATGTCCCATACTTTAACGGTTGAATCCGCGTTTCCAGATACCAAAATATTATTGCGTAACTCCATCCCCGAGGTGAGCGACTGGTGACCCATCAATGTATGTCTACATGCGCCGGTTTCAACCTCCCACACTCTTATACTCGTATCCAGGGAACCGCTAACAACATGTACACCGTCGAACTGAAGAAGAAACAGACGTTACTTACCCGTGTTCACGCGTGTGAAAGCTTACAGCGAAAAACCGATTCTTACTTGGAGGGAATAAACACGATTTGTATGTCCTTGTAAGGTATGAAGGCACTCCTCGCGTTCCGGATTCCAAACCTTAACCATGTAGTCGTAGGCGCCACTGACCACTAATTTCCCATCGTATTGCACACATCTAACAGCCGCCAAATGACCCACAAGCACGTGTAAGCACTCGCCGGTATCCACTTGCCACACCCTCAACGTAGCGTCTCTACTGCCACTGACTACTTTGTTACCGTGTAGATGCATACACCTCACCGTCGACGTGTGACCGTAAAGAGTGTGGATGCACTGGCCAGTCTCTGCGTTCCATACTTTCAAGGTACGATCGGTGCTACCGCTAATCACAGTGCTCCCAGACATTTGCGAAGACCATACACCACCGGTATGTCCGACCAACGTTCTCAAACACTGTGCAAACGCGTACGACAATGTAGAAAATGTAATATTGGCGTTATCGTATCCACGTTCAACTTACCTTTCCCGTAACGGCGGACCACACTTTGAGCGTGTTGTCGTCAGAACCGCTCACTATCCGATTCCCGGAGAACTGGAGGCACGTAATCACGTGATCGTCGTGTCCCTTGAGAACCTTCGGCGTACGGATCGGTTTCGTCCTCCAGTTCATTTTTATATTGTGCTGCCTCATGTACGCTTGTTTCCACGGGCACGACGAGTTAACAGCATTCCTACAACTCTTCTTTTTCGACGGAGACAACTCTTTTAAGTCTTCTATCCCGGCTGCTCTGCACTTCTCCTTCCACAACAGATTGTCGTCGGCGAGAAATCGCCAGTTACGGCAGGTTTGCGCGGCCCTCAAGAGATCCCTTGGTTCTAGAAAAGCTAACACGGCCAGGGCCAACTCTTTTGGCAACAACGATATAAAGTCCCTCTGAAACTGAGGCTCGATCACTTGCATCATATGCCGCACTTGCGTCGGCTCACACCTCTCGATCAATTCGTCTATCGCTAGCATTCTTTCCGCGTTCGACCATCTCTACAGTTAAGAGCAGTATCTTTAGTATAAAAATAAACGACGGTTTAACTTTTCTTTTTATCAAACGATTCTACCTGAAACTGAAGGAGCCAATTACTCATTTCTGGCGGAGGATTATCTTTCGTTGGAATCACGCATCGTGTATGTTTAGCCTTGTCATCCAATTTCTTAACGATCCTGCAAAGGAGAAAAACGTTTGAGAACACGTTCTCGAACGAACACGCTCTCGAACGAACACGCTCTCGAACGAACACGTTCTGGATGATCATCCTTGAATTCTATCACTTACATCGAATAGGATTTATCTTCAGGATTAGGCTTTTTACACGGTAAACTCGATTCGGTTTCGCTTTTACGTTTTCTCTGAGGTTGAACGGCATCCAACGGCACGCAGGTATGCAAAATGGGACTGGGCACCCGTGGGGTAAGAGGCTGTGGCTGCGATGTGGACAACGAACAATTATTACTTTCAATCTCGGGTTCACATTCTGCATCGCAAAATATTCCCGTGTCACTAAACTGAAATGCAACCGATTGCAATGACGCGGACATTTCTCTAAAACAAACCGTATCGAATAATACTCACCTCCTCGCTCTCCTCGCCGCTGGTGTCATCCTCTTCCTCCTCCTCCTCCTCCTCCTCCTCCTCCTCGCCATCTTCACCGTAATCTTCTGATTCTTCATCTCGTGTTAAAAGAGAATGCATAGGTTCTAAAGAACTAGGTCCTGGAACACCTTCTATGCCCTCGACAGGACTTGGACTTGTACCACCTGGTTTATTATCATTCACTTTAGAGGACGAGGAAGGGACAGACATCACTGGCTTATGTCTGATTGTATTACCTGAAATAAAGAAATTGTCTAATCCCTAATTCGGTCTAATAAGGTTTAAAAGTTGTACACAGAGATTAACGTTGAATTAATCCATATTTCCATGATTCTATGTATCAAACCATTTCTTTATTATCCTATAATAAATTGTTACTACGAACTGGCTAAAGAAGCTTGTCATTTTACTTATATAATTCACTTGAAATGCACATTTTACCAATTCTCTGGTAGAAATAAACGTGGAGACTGATAAAGAAGCTCGAAAAATAATTAGAAAAAGAGAAATAATCGCAAGCGAGACAGGCGAGAACGAGAGTTGGTGTAACACTTATCTTTTCGTATAAGATATCAGAACAATGGTATAATGAAAGTGTCGTTAAAAACGTATTAGTATTAATTACATTCACGACGAGCAAGTTAATCGTCGAAAAGTATGCAAAAATCCTAACCTTAGACGGATCCTAAAACCAAGTTAGATTCGGAACATAGCCTAGAATAATAAAAGGAAGGACCGGTTAGCCACACCCTTAATTTTCATCGGATTATCGCGAGAAATAAATAATAGAAATGGGGAGCTAATTATAAACGAGCGGTTCATACTTAGATCGAATGTTTTTCCTCGTCGGACTCCTTATTGTAAAACTACTGTACAACGGTGATCCAAGTTTCTTTCGATTAATGTTTCTATCATATGGTCACGGTATGCATTTTTCGTGTGTCAGTATTTTGTTAGGTTAGAAGGCGACAACGTTAACTTTTCGATTGAAAATTTAGGCCAGCGCGGGTGTTGAAACAAAAATAAGAAACGGGTATAAACACAGAAAAAGATCCATCGGTAACTCTCGGTAGGCCCGAGGTTTTTATCTCTCCGGAGTAGACTCGGTGCTTCGTAGACAGGTAGTAGCTGTTGCACATGCGTTTACGTTTATAAGCCGCATATCCATTGTTCGTCTCACATCGTCGTTGCCATTCCATCCGTTGGTTATACTTACACTTACAATAGTTACAATAAACTAATAGGTATATCAAACATGATTTACGATATTCTTTTCGTTTACACAAGAATCGTGACAGAGTGACCTATAACAATAAACTCTCATCTTAATCTTGTACTTAATTCGCTCGACGAGCTCAATCAATCAATTTTATGCTCGATAGGACATAGAAACCAAATGTTTATCAGTCTCGCAGAAATTAATCCTATCTATTGTTGTGTATGTGCAAACGAGAATTCACAGATATTTATAATAATTTGCACGATATTACGTGATTCTGCGTTTACTAAGTAAAATTCGTACATACGATGGCTTAAGGTTTGAGGTGTCGATGGTACTTTTTTTTATCCATTATTTTAATTCTTATATATATTCTCCACTGCGACTGATTCGAAAAGAATATTCTGTGTACGGGACATTACGCATTATCGAGAACGCGACTGGTTTTACTGTATTCTATACTTGTTCCTTTGAAAATATTAGGAATGTGTTTGTGAGGTATGTGATATGTCAAGCGGTGACGTTGATGAGCCACCGAATTTTAAAGGTTATCAAACACGGTAGAATAGCTGCAGTTTTATCTTTAAATAATTGAGACCGACCGAAAGAGAATGCGTGATTGACGCGTCGGATCGTCGTCTCAAACGCTGTTTCGTTTTACTTTTCCAAACGCGATATCGCATGGTCACGGTTAAAACTAATCAGTATTTGACATTCGTAGAACAAAACAAAGGTTAGCTGAAATTTAAGCTGATACAATGGCTCTGGGTACGATATTGCAGGTGAGTTATTAACACAGATTATTTTCACTGACTAGCCATCGCGGGTTATCACTTTGCTTGATATTCCACAGAAAGCTATAGATCTAGTTACCAAAGCTACAGAAGAAGACCGCAATAAAAATTATGAAGAGGCACTTAGGTTGTATGAACATGCCGTCGAATATTTCCTGCATTCTATTAAATGTATGCCCCCAACATATTTTTGCTTCTGATAATTCGTTGACAAGAGTCAGTGGTATAAATAGCATCGGTATCTTTATTCTTTCAGATGAAGCACAAGGAGACAGGGCCAAGGAAAGTATAAGAGCAAAATGTACACAGTATCTAGAAAGAGCTGAGAAGCTGAAAGCATATTTGAAAAAGGGCAAGAAGAAACCGGTGAAAGCGGGTGAAGATAACTCCAAAACAGAAGATAAGAAAAGCGATAGCGGTGACAGTGACACAGATAGTGATCCTGAGAAGAAGAAACTTCAAAGTAAGCTAGAAGGTGCAATAATTATCGAGAAACCGGATGTAAAGTGGAGTGACGTTGCTGGTTTGGATGGAGCCAAAGAAGCACTGAAGGAAGCTGTTATATTACCAATACGTTTTCCCCATCTGTTTACCGGAAAACGGATACCATGGAAGGGTATCTTACTGTTTGGGGTAATTTTCTAAACAAAGTACTTGAACAATCTTACACATAAGTATTTTATAAGTAATTTCAAGATATTTCTAGCCACCAGGTACTGGTAAATCCTATTTAGCGAAAGCTGTCGCGACAGAAGCCAATAACTCGACTTTCTTTTCCGTCTCTTCTTCGGATTTGGTGAGCAAATGGCTCGGCGAATCCGAGAAACTTGTAAAAAATTTATTCGAACTCGCTCGTCAACACAAGCCTAGCATTATATTTATCGATGAGGTCGATTCATTATGTTCGCAACGTTCCGATAACGAGTCCGAATCCGCGAGAAGGATAAAAACGGAGTTTCTAGTTCAGATGCAAGGTACATGATACATCATCTTTCATCATTCTTTCGGCGTACGGATCGGGTCCGTCCATAACATACGAATCTTTCAAAGTTACATAAACAAACCACCAATGTGTTACAATACACTGATTTCTTAGGTGTGGGATCGGATAATGACGGAATACTGGTACTGGGCGCCACTAATATACCCTGGGTACTGGACTCTGCTATTAGAAGAAGATTCGAAAAGAGAATTTACATTCCTTTACCCGATGAGCAAGCTCGAGCTATAATGTTCAAACTTCATCTAGGAAACACTTCTCACTGTTTAACAGAAGAAGACTTTAAGAAATTAGCAGCTGCCACTGATGGATATTCCGGCGCTGATATAAGTATTATCGTACGAGATTCGCTCATGCAACCAGTTAGACAAGTTCAGACCGCAACGCATTTTAAACGTGTAAGGGGACCGTCACCGAAGGATCATTCCGTCATCGTCGATGATTTACTGACGCCATGCTCGCCGGGAGATCCCGCAGCCATTGAAATGAATTGGATGGAAGTCGACGGTGATAAACTTTATGAACCACCAGTCACTATGGCAAGTATTCTGATCATTTTTTCTTTCAAAGCGATTTCAACTATTCTGATCGATGAGATTTTTTTAACATGCAGAAAGACATGATGAAATCGTTGGCGACTACCCGTCCCACAGTGAACGAGGAAGACATGGCGAAATTGGAGAAATTCAAGGAGGATTTCGGTCAAGAAGGTTGATGCCCAAGTTTGTTAACGAAATTGCTGTACACTTCGGGTGTAACTTTCAATTATACACGCACTTGCCTTACGTCTTGTTTGATTACCAATATTGCTATACATAGTATTTGTACAAAAACACCATGTCAGATTTTGATTTCCAATGTTTTCTATTTTCTTTTTCCTTCGACGATCATTGCCCGATAACGTCGCAAGCTTGAGCTTACCAGAAAGCACCGTTTTTCGAAGCTAACATCAAATCGACAGAATTAGCGATATATACATACATATATATTTTGAGATAAAGATTTGTTAGAGTTTTAGTCAGCGAAGAAAAAAACAATAGACTGTTTCTTATTCAGACATGTGTACGGATAAAAATTGATGAGCCGCGCGGTCTATGAAGTATAGCGTTTTAACTTATATAAATATCGCTATAAGTTTTTCTTGTACCTAACAAATTAATTGTACATTACGTAGGTTTAATAAGTACTTCTGATTAATGTTTATGATAAACGATTAGCAATTTATTTGTATGTTTTATATAATTTCGATTTTTGTTTAACGACATCTATTTACTGCGAATAACCGATTTCAAATTGTACGTAATTGCGATTACATGTAGTATATGATATGTGTGTACGTATTTCAAATAAGCAGACTACCCTTTCCATGTAAATTGTTTTTATTGTTAATTAAATAAATAACAAGCTGTACAAGATCCAACACAAGCTTCTTCAAATAAAGCTTAGAAACGATGACAATCGTAAAAAATGTGTCTTAAAAATGTAACAGGAAATTTATCTATGGAGGGCAGTGCCTTAAGAATTCCGAATCCATGTAGACGACCGTCACAGTGATATCGTCACGAAAGATTCTTACCACCTCTTTCGGCAGCGTTAGCAATTGCGACAATTTTACATGATCCGTACCGTACTCCGTACCGCCTAGCGCATTTCTCAACAAATGAGTCGCCGCGTTACTGTCCAGCGGCTTCCGTTTCAAGCCTTCTTTCCGTTGCAACAACATTTTATTAATCTCAGACAATTTCATGTTCTTCCGAGGCAGCCTCAACGGATTTAATGTCACCTTCCCGCTCATATGTTCGCCCACCAGCCGGACAGCTTGCAAAGGTGTCATTAAATCCCACAAGCCGTCGCTAGCTATGATAAGGAACTTGTCTCTGGGTGTCAGCCTGTGGTATTTCACTTCCGGCTTTGCCGTTAAATACGGGGGAGTGTGATAGTGCGGGGGGATCGCAGCCTCGCCGAAATACGGCACTACCACCTCCCTCAGTATATCTTTGCTCCATTTGTACCGGAAATCACCTAAGGAACGTAGGGGAGCTAATTGACCGAGTAGCCTTTCCATTTTAATCACAGTCGATTTCTCATTAGCAGGATGTTCCGAAAAGATTCTTTCGACTTCCGCGCGATTGTCCGTGTTGTGTTCAACGGTCATCGATTTCGCGGTCCAACCTTCGTCCTCTGAAATTTGAAGAACGACGATGATTATGATCGTCGACGAGAATTATATGCTTCGGATAATTGTGATTATGCACCGGAAAGGACGCCGAGTACCGCTTGGCAATCACCAACTCCGGCGACGTGCAAATGTGGACCATCGATGTGTGCGACAGCCGCAACGGCGCCAGACATTGCGACAGCGAGGGTCCTAGCGGTACTGGTCTTACCTAAATTTAAAAGTGCTTCGTTCGACAAATCGTTATCTAATCTGAGAAACGCGTTCTCTAAAGCTCTTTCCATTTGAAACTCTTTTTTACACTCCGTTTCTATCAATTCTTTGACAAAGCTCAAGAAACTCGCTTGGTAAAGATCTTTAATCTCGGAGACGAACTCCACTTTGTTATTGAATATCTGAAGGAATTCGATTTTATTGTCCGAATTGATCGTGCTTAAATATTGTTTTAGCAATTTTGCGGGCAACAAACATGCTGAGATATAATGGAAAAGTCTCTTAGAAACGATTTGTGCGCAAGTACCACCTCCGTGACCATCGAACACACCTAACAATATCCCTAAAATAAACATGTTCTTCTGTTGTAAAAGAAACGAAATCGGATCGACATGCCTCTGACACTGACAGACAGACAGACAGAGAGAGAGAGAGAGAGAGAGAGAGAGAGAGAGAGAGAGAGAGGCAGTAAAAGACTGTCTCGTTCCATAGTGAGTTTTATATCGTTCTACCTTTTGTAAACAAACATTGGGCCTCGCATCGAGTGTCTTCTATAGGACTATTAGATGCTAACTGATTCGAATCGTAATATTTCACAGAGCTTTGACCATCGAATTCTTTGGTATATTCGTTAGCTTGTAAGATCGATGTGACCTGTAGCACGGTCTCATTAATTAAATCCACACCACAGCGTATGACAATATTTAATTACCTCCAGCGGCGTGAGTCGCGGCAATGCCGTGTACAGTCTTTTAATAGGTTTCCTGATGCTCCATTCATTCTTCTTAATGTATACATTTCCGACAGTCTTAATCAAGCTGTTACCAACGTTTCGCAAGACCATCCTATTTGCACTGTTTTTCTGCTAGCACGTTTCAGTGCTCACGCCGTTACGATACATGGTTGCAGATTAGGTTAGCAACCTATCATTGTCAAAATCTTATTCTCAACGATGATCTTTTCACACTTTTTTTGTACATACATACATACATGCAGCATACATTGCGTATGTCATATGGCGGCAGTTATAAGTTAGATCGCGTTAGGGTACCGTTTTCACTGTAAACGAGATAATTCCCTATGATATCACTATATCTAAAAGACGCGTAATGTTGCCAGAACTTTGCTTGGAAGACAGTCCATAGGGGGCAGAGATTTAAATTTCAAAATTTGCTTGATCCCCAACGGTCGGTGATGCTTGTCGCGTTCGCGTCTAGAATCTGCTATGGTGTTCAACAAGCGGGATTTAGCGAAAGCATTTTCGCCGAACAAAGTGAAACAGTTTACGAAGAAACGATTTTCGAACAATGGAGGGAAACCGAGCACGAGCGGAGGAATATCAACGGTGCAAACAAACGAGACCAGTTCGCAGACGAGTATCAAGGTAATCGTAAGGGTACGACCGCAAAACGATAATGAACAACAGGGCAACTGTAGAACGGTCGTAAAAGTCGTCGACGATAAGATGTTGATATTCGATCCGAAGGAAGAGGACAACCCGTTCTTTTATCACGGCGTCGCCCAGAAGAGCCGTGATTTGCTTAAGAAACAAAACAAAGAACTCCAGTTTATTTTCGATAGAATTTTTGACAAGTCGTCGAACAATTGCGACGTGTTCGAGGGTAGCACAAGAGATTTGATCAACAGCCTTTTAGACGGTTATAACTGCTCTGTATTCGCGTATGGAGCTACAGGCGCTGGGAAGACTCACACTATGCTTGGCAGCAGTGAAGATCCTGGTATCACGTACAGAACGGTGGCAGAGCTGTTTACCCAAATCGAGAACCAAAGCGAACATCGCGAATTTAATTTGGGGGTAACGTACCTTGAAATTTACAATGAGAACGTGCAAGATTTGTTACACAAGTCTGGGCCCTTGCACTTGAGAGACGATGGCAGGTGTGGAGTAATCGTTGCAGGTCTTAAAGTGATCACTATTCAAAATGCAGAGGATCTATTAACCCTCTTATCAAAGGGTAACAAGAATCGTACCCAGCATCCGACTGATGCCAATGCAGAAAGTAGCAGAAGTCACGCAGTCTTCCAAGTTTATATTAATATCACTAATAAGTTGGATGGTCAAGTACGACAAGTGAAGCTGTCTATGATCGATTTGGCTGGCTCTGAAAGAGCTTCTGCCACAGGCTGCAAGGGGCCGAGGTTCAAGGAGGGTGCGAACATAAACAAATCCTTGTTAGCTCTGGGCAATTGCATCAACAATTTGGCAGACGGTGCTAAGCATGTGACTTACAGGGATTCTAAATTAACGCGTCTTCTGAAAGATTCTTTAGGTGGAAATTGTCAGACAGTCATGATAGCCAATGTGGCTCCTTCCAGTTTTAGTTACGAGGACACTTATAACACACTGAGGTACGCCAACAGAGCAAAGAAGATTAAGACTCACGTGAAAAAGAATATTATATCTTGCGAGATGCATGTAACTGCTTATATAAAAATGGTCGACGAACAGAAGAAGGAAATTAATTATTTGAAACAAAAATTATTGGCACTTGAGAATGGATCGACAAATATTTTAACCGAAACGAAGAACACGGGGATTAACGAAGAGTTGGATGAACAAGCCATGGCTATCAGTAATAAATTGATCGATTTGCTAGAAAAGAAGAAGAGTCTGAACAAAAAGGTTCTCTCGCTGGAGAGCGCCGATAAAATATTGTGCTGTAGAATTCAATATAAGAAAGCAGCAGACGAGAGGCTACACAATTTAACAACGGTGGTCGACGGTTTGACGCCTGAGCAACAAAATGCAAGTGGAAAATCAAGAGTTAACAAATCGTTAAATTATTTCGAACGGCAAAGAGATTCTTTAAAGGTACAAATGGAAGCGGCATGGGATGAACTATGTTCGATAGAAACGGAAATAAAAAAATTGAACGCACAAGTGGAATTGAAGAAGCTTGACAAATTACAGAGTATGATCGCGTTAAAGACTTGCGAGATAGAGAATTGCAGAATGCAGCAGCAATACGAGCACACGAAGAAAATTAGCAATCTCCAACAATGCGAGATGCAGTCGCTTTATTCGATGGTGAAAATGATGAGTACTACGTTGCAACATTATTACAACATGATGAAAGGCTACGGCACACTGACGGACCCCATGAGAGAAGAATTTAAACAGCTGGTCAAATTGTTGGAAGGCGTGAGAAACATTAAATGGTCGGACATGGAAATAGTAAACCATGGCGAGCGTTTTTATAGTTTGACATGCCTCAGCGTGGACAATGTAATGGATCCGTTAGACAGCGAGATGCCTATATATGTATTAAATCCTTCCGAAGATCAGAATCAAGATGATTGCGCTAAAGATGTATTGAATGCGACTTTCAATGCGTCCTGCCCAGAGACAGGCAAATCGTCTGAATTTCACGAAACGACTATCACATTGCACGAGGATGCAAGTGTGAATACGACTGACGATATAGAAATAACGAAAAAGAGTAGAGAAGAGAATAAAAACACGGTAGAAAGGCACGGTAGTGTGCGTGTACCAGAAAAGGCTAAGAAACGTGTTCTTTCTGATAAGAACAACGTAAATGTAACTAAAACTCCTACTAAACAAGTAAGGAAGATATCCCCAAAGCATAAAGATTACACGCTGTCCGCAGTAGGAATAAAAGGTAAAGAAAATAAACAGCAAGCACCGAGGCATCAGGTAGTGATGAGTGCGAAAAGTATAGCTATATTGAATAAGTTGAAAGCGGATAAACCGAGGAAGGGAAGCCCTAGTAGTCCTAATACATCCGACGGAGGACTGAAAGTGATGAGAGAAAAAGAAAGGAGAGGATTGATGTCGACGCATCCATACCAAAAGCCAGATGGCAAAAAGTAAGTATGCAGAAATGTTAATGTTATCTCGTTGATTAACGCAAAACCCAGATAACAATGATTATTATATCGTTGCAGATATGCAGCGGTTCAACCTTCATCGCGGACACCGTGGTAGAGAATAGTTTAAGCAACGTAGTTAAGGAAACGTGTAATTATATATGTATACGTTCGGAGTCAGTAAGAAGATTACAGAGAACTGACTGGACATTTTTATTTCTTACATTTAAATATAATGACAGAGTCTAGTATGAAACAATGTTAATGTATTTGTACAAAAATAATGTTATGATGAGGAAAAGAGTGAACGTACAAATTTTACTTAAGCGATGTAGGAATACGAATGTACCTTTTAATATACTTTTTAAAGGGGTTTATTTGTCATATTGGCATTTATTTGATGTTCTGTACTGCTGTGCAATAATCAGTAACATAAACGAAATTCTCGAAACGAACTATTTATAACGATTTTTATACTACTTGTATTTATTGGTAACTTACAATTACGTTATCTTCTCGTCTGTCTCACGTTCGATAACTTCCCGTTACGGCTTCTTTCCTATTTACGGCATATTTTACAGAATCGTCAAATAAACATGCGTACATTATGATATATATTTTTTTATAAGATCTAACTATTTACATGTTTGTCCAGTGCGTCAAGTATTTCTGTTAACGTTTTAAGCTCCGTAAATTGACGCGACATAACGGGTCTGATAGATCTTGAACGATCGAATAACGACACCAATGATTGGAATAGAAACGCTAGAAAAGCTAGAGATGCCATAATACTCAAAGGATCAAATCCTGAACTGAAAGATAAGATCAAATATGGTTATCAATAACATACTTCAAGCAATTCTAACATTACTTACGAATAATACGGAGTAACAGCAGTTCCTCTGTACCCGTCGTAATAATTCCGAGTTTCAACCTCGGTGGACGCTTGACAACATTCCGTCTATTAAAGACGCGAGCTATGAGAAATTAGTTTATGCTCGAAATTTTAATATACTTACCGTCCTAGGGAGGACCGGATAAGCTTCACGAACTTCTAAACTATTTTCTGCGTAAGTTCGACGTACGATAATATTGACTAATCCAATTAGTGTACAAGTTTTCAACATTCTTCCAGATTAACGTGTCAATTCATTCGCGTAAGGAAAAAGTCAGTCTTCGTATTTCTTTACCTCGCCAACGTTCTTATAACATTTTACATGCTCTCATTACCTTTTTGCTCTACTTGTTTCAAGTTACGAAATCGTCAACTATTTCTTTAATCTTCCGGAATAAAGTGTGCATGAAATTGAGCGTATAATTATGAGCATGCATGTTCGTGCATAAGAAATGCGTAATTTTAATATTATACAATAA
>NW_017136637.1:296043-298496 GCF_001652005.2 Ceratina calcarata | reverse complement strand
ATGTAATTGAATTACATTATCAGCAATTATTAAAAGAAAAACCAACTACGATCGTGTTCCGCAAGATTTTTATCAGAGAGAGAGATTTATTCTAAATTGTCCGTGTGTTTCAGATTTAGCAAGTTTTTAACGGCTTCTTTATACTTATTGAGAGAACACTGATCTTCCCCTTTGTTTATTAGATCCGAAACTGCAGTCTTGTATTCTGTCGAATTGGGAATATATTCATAGCTCAAATCAGTTGGAGTTTTCGGCCAGTTGTACAACTTTGTTAAGGATTCTCTGCTTTTACTTTTGTCCCAATCGTAGTATTCCATGTCTGCTTCAGATTTCTCATTTTCCCAAGGTTCAACGCGCTAAAACAAGTTATAATATTATACCAAACTGCCATCGATCGATTTAAAAAACTGATGGAAGTAATAAGAAAGTATTTACCCAAGATACATGGTACAACGCTGTTAAAAGGTACTTTACGTAATCTAGATTCTGTACCCTACTTGGGCATCTGTCTGCAGTTATTGTTATCACATCGGTCTCAGGATTGTATCTATCACCCACCAGCCTGAGCATTTTATCCTTAGCACGAGCATCCAAGTCCAAAGAGGATAGTTTCACTCTTAGAGTTACTATTCTGGCAAGCGGCTCTCTTATAGTAGGAGAGGAATAACAATAATCGGATGTAATTATTTCTGTTGGAAAATGTTTCTGGCATGCTTCTTCTGTTTCCAATTCTTCAGGCCACTTCGTACAGAATTGTTTTAACGCTTCGCAATGTCTTTTAACTATCGGCGGGGTGAGATGCAAGAAATTTGGGATCTTCATTAATTCGGCATTTGCGTATTTATCCGGGTGTATGCCTTTCGAATTTTGGTATCCTTGTCTCAAAGGAAGGGGTACGATATCTGGATGAAATGTACGAGCTGCAGGCCAAACTGCTTGCCAGTCTTGAGTGGGCGACATCGTTTTAGCTTTAGACGGTGCGAGCTTCAAAGGACGATCCAAAGTCCTTTTCGTTACAGATTTCTTCTCCGTTGGCATTAATTCCAGTACTCGAAATTCTATAAGAAAAACAACGAGAATGTACATATACAAATAAAATAAAGGAATTAAAAATCATTTTGAATTCAAATCGCTAATACCTGTATCGTTTTCAACGTTCGTATAGGATGACACCGAGAGTTTCATAGTTTTTAGTACTGCTACAATAGTACTAGTTTCATATCGTCTCACTAACGAGAACATATTGATAATACTTAATAATCTTTTACTTTCAACTTAAAACACCGATTCGTGTACTATGGATGAATTATAGTAAAATAATCAAAATTAATACAACAGTAGCTTTATGAGTTAGCATGGACGTGAATGAAGCCGCAAATTCAACATGACAGCCTGTATGGATGGAAAGTTCTCGCGCATGGACAGATTACGGCACACACTTCTGTAATCTCCTATGCACGCGTGAGAGTTTCCCCTACAAGTCACGATGTTGAATTTCGGGCTTCATTCACGTCCCGTTTTCTGAGTCATAGGGTGCCCACTAATAAGTATTCAGACATGTCTATTATAAGATCGTGAGCGTCAGTCGTCTGAAGTCGCTTTGAGCAGCTTTGAGAACGTGAGTGATCGACGTCAGTCAGTGAACAGTGGCAATGTTTTGCGAACTGCTGTCATTGAGCCGAGCGCGGCTACGTCGACATAAAGTTTAGTCTCTCCTGCTGGTGAGTAGACTTTATCAAAATTCTAATAGCGCCTCGTGATTTTGCGTAATTTTACATCGGCTGCCACGAAAAGATCCAGGAACGATTGATTGACATTTGTGGCTGTGTTCAAGCAGTGCGTGCGACGAGCCCGCGTGGCACGAATCGAACCTGACTGCTATCGTGGATGTTCCTCGTCCTCTACATAGTTCTGTGCTCCGTTTCAAACGTAACACGCGATAACAGTAACAGAAAGTAATCGCAAGTGCTAGTCTGTGTATATTAGAAACTGGCAAACAAGAATTCAGGCTGTCACTATCTCGAATTGGAAGGTGAAAGGTAAGTCACGGTTGCTTTATCAAGTTAATTAACACTTTCTAGTCCGTTCTTCTTAATTAAACGTGCAGAGAACACTGCAACGGTACTCGATTTCGTAAATTAATTTATAGTACACGTAAAAATTGATTCTATCTTAAATTGTTGATTGAAGATACTAATTAATGTTGATTCTACCTTATTTCAGTTTTATGCTTAGCGATAACTCATCAAGAGTAATGAACGATTATGTAACATATTGCTGAGTTAAGGATGTATTGGCTATACAGTCAATCCCAAAAGTTTATGCACTTTAGAAACGCATTTTTTAAAAAGAAATCAGACGTCGGAAGAACTATGCTAATAATAGACAACAAAAAAAAATTTTGGATTTTTCCGAGATTTTTCCAAGGGGTACCCCTTCAGATTTTGCGAAAT
>NW_017136637.1:257988-295947 GCF_001652005.2 Ceratina calcarata | reverse complement strand
CGTCGATACTTAATTAGATATTTCCTTCTATACTTTTTAGCACGTAGCTATTTATTATTAGCATTATTCTTCCGACATCTGATTTCTTTTTAATTATAGGAAATGCGTTTTTCTAAGGTACATAAACTTTTCGGATTGAGCGTATAGCCAATACGTCCTTAAGGTTGATAAGCTCATAATGCGCTCTTTTTAAAGAGAATATATATATGTATCGAATGATTATCTCGATTCACTTTTCTTTAAGGATAAGGAGTTGCGCAAAGATAAAGTGTAGAATTAAATAGACAGGGATAGAAATTGAGACACATTTTTACGCACAATTTTATTTTCAAACAACGATTGCGAGGAAGGAATATTTATATTAAAAGTGCGAGCGCTGCATTAAAATACCGCAACGCGTTCTTGAAATAGGACACCGAATGATCGATCAGTTTATTCTCCAATAAATAAACTGTAGACCTCTCCTCTGCTCTGATCCGAGTTTCACACGAAACCGCTATCGCTATTCTATTTTAATATACAGTAAGTATATGACGGAAAACTGAGTACAGTGAGACAACTATGTATTTATATATGTACAGAAAACTTGAATAGCATCGCTAAAAGAAATCTAAAAAGAATTTTCTTTCATCCATAATAGAGATTTTATTAATTCGATTGAAATAAATTATTACCCAGTGTAAAGTTTCAATGATTTCGTTGGAACACCGATGTGCATGAAAGGTAGTCGAGCGGAGCGGTCAGACGTCGTATATAGTTACATTGTACTTTCATTTTTAACACAGGAGTCATACAAGTATGAAGTAGCGTAATCAGAAATCGGCAGCATTGCTAAGATGGTTCATAACGACGAGAAGCAATCAACTCCCGGAGGTTCCACTCACGCGAACCTGGATACAACTGAAGAGATCAAGGTCAGCGTGGACGAGAGCATCGTTTCCCCGACGGCGATGTCCTCGCCGTCGGACTCACGGATTCCGCGACCCTCGCCCACCGGTCTGTGCCGCTCGGCGAGCTTCCGCATGCGCGGCGAACGATTCCCATCGAATCCTTACCACCCCCAATCGGCCAGTACCGCGGTCACCGCGGCTCCGGCGAGAACATCCTGCCGACGTTCGAACCATCTACACCGTCACCTAGACCATTGCGCCTTTCCGGTCATCACGGAGAATGGAACTGAATCGCCCCGTCAACGATCCCTCGTGAGTTCCTTTCTGCACGAGTTCACGGTTCAAGAAACTATTTACAAACGTGGACGAAACGTGTTGAACACTGCCTCTTGTATATATGTAGATACGCGATACTACGTCGTACTCTTCCGCTCGATGCAGTCGCAGATGCGTTCTAAGATCGCATATTATCGACTATACTTTCAGGCTAGCATAAAAGAATGCCCGTACGTAAAATCTATCTTCTCACGACAGGATAGAAACACAATAGAAGTTTACAATATTCAATGAATACAGTCACTACCTCGTACTGTTCTTCGGCAAATAAAAATGAATTAACAATGAACTACATTAAAAAAATCGATATTGCTATACTTAAGATATCCTACGCACGTTCCTCCGATTAAAAGAACAGGAGTACTTTAATTACGCATTCAATATGCGCATAATTAAATTTGTTCATTTTTGTATTGAGAAATGCAGAAGTAATTGATCATCCATGAAATCCATTGAATATCCATGCACTTTTCAGAGCCTTTCATTGACCCCGGCGAGGCCGCGACCAGGACTCGCGGCCTCCGGAGGATCAAACAGCAACGTGATCACGGACGACAGCGACGTGGACAGCGTGAAGAGCTACGGAAGCGCCTGTAGCACGGCTAGCGCGTGTGAGCATGCGACGTTTGCTTTGAACGGGACCACGTGGTCCGGGAGGTCCAGAAAGTATGTTGTTCACTGCTCGAATCATACCGAGAGCGAACAGTATCTGACGCCTACTCAAAGAGCGGCTAGACAAGTCAGGAAGTTTCAAGTAAGAAGAAATCGTTTATAGTATGAGTTGTACGACTGATCGTCGTTGGCAGACTGGGAATCGGAGATTGAGACGGCATTGTTTACAGGCTCTGTTAAAGGAGGCGCGGAAGGAGATAGAAGAGAAGGACCGTGAGATCTTTCGCCTGACAAAGGAGGTAGTGGAATTAAGATTATACAAAGCATCCTTGAACAGTCCCGACGAGAGAACGGATAGCAGCGATGCTCTCACGATACGCGAGAACAATCCTTTCTCTCCCGAGTCTCCCAGCAAAGATTTGCCCGATGAAGGACCGACGTTGGCAGCGGAGAAGGTTACCAGCCCGGAGACGCCGGAGAAACGGTCCGAGCTGCCTTCGTCTTTGGCTGACTCGGGCCACTTCGAAGACGGTTCCGTCCATTCGAAAGATTCCGTGCATGTGTACATTACGGAGCAAACTACCCCTAATATAACTATAACTTCCACGCCTAGCAAAATAGAAGAAGACAATGTCGCGGAAACGTTCTCAAGGTCTGAAGAGGAAGCGGAAAGAGACGAGGAGAAACGGATCAGGAGACTGACTAATCTTTACGAGAGTAGAATCGAGGAGATGCACCGCCGGCACGTCGACGAGATCCAAGAATTGAAACAGAAGCATAACGATAAGGTTCGTAGTGATAGAAGCCTATGTACGTTCTATGATTTTCATTCTATGATGTTCATTTATTAATTATTTATCGAAGGTGGAAAGCTTGCTGAACCATTTGGCCGAGGTGAACACGCGTTACTGCGAGGTTCGGCCAGCTGTCGACGCCGCGGAAGCTAAGGCTCGCGAACTAGAAACGGAGTTAGAAACGGTGAAAGCTGAGTTAAACGAGCAGAAGGCGTTGGTGAACGAGCAGGAGGAGAGGAACAAACAGATGTACCTGAAAATGTATGCCAAAGGCCAAGAAGCGGCTCGTATAGAACAGGCTGATCAGGTATTCATTTCTCATTTGAGTAAACCAACTTTGTTTCATACGACTGTTTTATACGATCGCAGATAATGCAATGCGCGCAACAGACACCGCCCAAAGTCACCGTAGCTGAATTACTTCAACAGTTAACTATCACTCAGGCGGAATTAGAAAACATCAAGGTAATCATGTTGATATTTTCTAGTTAGAACTGGATCGTTGTTACACCAGGCTAACGAGTTTTACGACCCAGTAAACTCCAGATATTTTTTTGATGGTCGATTTATATCGTTTTTTTATCGCAAACAGTTGTAACGTTACGAATAAATGAACGATACGCGTATACGTGTCAGACGCATATAGCAATCCACGTAGCTGGATTTTGTTCCGAGTTTCTCGAGTTTTTACTGACTAACGTGCCGCTATTTTTCGATTGGTCGCCGCATACGCTTGCTCCAGGACACGAGCTACTCGCCCGAACCCCACATTTCGGCCGAACGTGGCCAAACTTTATTAAGCGCTCAGGAGGCTGTTTCTCTCTGGGTTCTTGGCACGCGCAAGGTCTGTATTCACAGTCGAACAGTTCATAACAAAAATTACCCCCGTCCTCTTAGATTTTTATTCAGAGATAAAACTTTGCTTCTGGTTTTTGCATTTTATTACTTTCGGGAAGGGTCATTTTCGTTATGCAGCCCGCAATCAATGTCCACGTGATGCAATTCCTTTATTCAACACAATTTTTTTCTTTTGTATCAGCATTTAGTTAATTTCTTCGTGAATCCCCTGTATAAAATTCAATTTTTTTTAAGGCATGAACGAATAAATACGTGTAACAACGTTAGATGAATGGGTAAACGAGAAGGATTTGTTTCACGTGAATTCTGCTCAAATTAATGTGTAATCTAGCAAAAGAATTTATTTCTTAAGACAGTGCTTCGCCACAGCGAATTGCATGCCGGAATTATTTTTCAGCACACGAGAGTTTGTAGTTGATTAATGTTCGACGATAGATGAAAGAAACAGCCTCTTATCATTTATTTCAGTTATGCGTTCATTTAATTATAAGTTTGCACGTGCTTAAGCCTCACTATTATTGTTATATCGTTATTTACACTATTGTATATATTGTATAATCATATTTCAATCATTAGATTCAGAGAGAACGGAAGACTTGTAGGTAGAAACGTGTACAAGGCTGCACGATCGAACGTGTCAAGTTGTTTAATTGATAGTTGAATATAATTTGTTTAAAAGGCGATGTATCGACGGATATTAGAAGCCAGAAACAATCAAGGATCCCTGGACCCGGTGATCACGCTGCAGTTCCTAAAATCGGCCGTCTACTATTTTCTAACGGACAAAGAGAATCATCAAGGCCACTTGAACGCTATAGAGAGCATTCTGGGTTTTACGGAAATCGAGAAACACAACATCGACAAGGTATATCGGACTGCGAGGAAGTAACATAAGTTTCTCAATTGTTATCCTTGTTAGACTGCAATTTTTTTATGCTGTTCAAGTTTTTATAAGTACGACCCAATTTGTGTTTCTACTTCTTAAATACTGTGAGACTATTTATATACACTGTATATCATGAATACCATTTTTTTCATATAATTTTACGAGTTAAAAGATGATCCACTATGTGAACTACTGAACGTTTTTATTATTAACGTGTTAGCGACTTGCATTCATTCTATTTTTTCATGAACGCATAAAAGTCCGCAGTCTAATTATTATGTCACGTATACAGTACCGGCTTCCGCCAAACTTATTTTCCGCGAATCCGAGAACATATTTAATTAGACGAATGTACAAAATGTTTTTTACATCATTTGATACTGGGTGATATTGTTTTGAAATTGTACACTCTCTGTATATTCACAGGGTACAGTATATCGCATGCGTATTTATTTTTTATACGGTAACAAATTTAGTAGACAGATTTTAATCAAAATCGGTTGTGGATTCATTCTGTTTCTTAATCAAACGATGAGAGGGTAAATCGTAGTTTTTAAATGCATAGAAAAATTTCAATTGAATGGTTATTGTAGTCGTTTAGGTGACAGGCATGTATGTACATATATGTACATTTGCTTTAAATGTAATTATGTACATATTACATTTGTTTAAATATTGAATTTAGAAGCGAGGGTATATGGCGTCCAGTTAAAGGAAACAAAAAGGAGACTGAGGGAAATGTATATCTTGCCTTTTTATCTGCCTATTTATTTAATATTTTATCGATAGGTACACTACTCTAGAACAAAGTATTATCGTGCGACTACTTAATAATCGAGCAAAGATTAGATCAATTCTAATAATCATAAACGCTAGAACAACCGAAGTTACGAAATCGACAGATCTATTGCCGGTCTTTAATCAGATTGATTATCGAAACGTTCGTTTGCCTCCGTAATATTTACACTTTAACTTGCATGTGAATAATTATAACTGAACTATGTAAATATCAAAGAAACCGACATATATATATAAACGTATCAGATGCTTATCGAAATGATTAAAAAATCGCGGTTGTTCTAATGTTGAAAGAATGAGCACACATTCCTGTTATACTATTCTAGTATCACGTTTTTAAAATAAAATTCTATTTAATCTATATATTTAGGTGAAAACCAAAGATAAAGAGAAAAAATCGTATAAAAAAGATTATCAAATGCAATTTACGACTTTGCTATATCGCTATAGCGTTGAGCTAATTTACTTATTGAAGAATATCACGTTTCGGAGAAATTTCATTCTACGACCGCACATTCTTCGATTAGATATTCAATAAATATACATATATCAGAGATCGAGAAGTGAATAGTTAAAATTATTATATTTCATTTAAGTTCCTACAGTTTACAATCTTTTGTGATTCAATGTTCAAATCTTGAATATATTTTAAACATATCTCTAAAGTTCCTTTCTTATAGTTGGAAAGTAAGCCTAAATTTTTCAACAGTAACTTATTATTTCATTGATCATTCTGTAAACCAGCATTTAAATAAATAGAAACAATGGAAAGTAAATAGAAACCTTGTATATAGGCTAAATGAAAGAAAAACACAGGGCCTTTTCTATTTTCACGTTTACACAGTTTACTGTATATGTTTTTCACAAGCAAACCTCTATACCCTCTATTGTATCAAGCGAAACTAAATGTTTAAACGAATTAAACAACAAGTCGAATGGATTATCATGAATGTGTCAAAATATATTCTACTTATATGTTTAATGCCTCTGGTGATAAAATAATGGTTATTATTAATAAAAATCTGCAATATTTTAAATGGAATAAATCAATTCTCTTTCCCACCATATCGTTTTCATATAAGAATATAGGACAATAGAGATTTTAGGTATGTTTTATTGAAACGGTCTTATGGTTCGGTTTTTAAAAACTTTATGAAAGAAACTCACGTAAGATACAAAACACTTGTACGTTACTTCTTTCCGGCTATAATGATACCGTCATACTTTTGCTGGAACCATTTCATCGCGTCCTCTTTGGTTAATCTATGTTGGAAACCCACTTTGCCCGTTTTCCTTCTCCTGTGTGCCACGTTGAAACCTTCGCAAAACAAAGAAACATCTTCATTAATCTTTTTTCAAATACCCCGAGTACCGTTAAGTGTTGACAACAAAAATTGTCGCTCCAATTAAGTAACACATCCAGTACAAGGAAGTGGACATGAGTTGCAAACATGAAGCTTTGCTCTAGCACATGTTAATAATTATAGGTACGACTTATCACGGAGTGGTAACTATGATACCAGTGAATGTGCAGATTTTCTATTTGAAGAAATTGAAACTGTTACGAACCTGGTCTGCCAAGTACAACGTAGAAGTCCAAACCGTAAATACCGATACTTGGATCGTATTTAATTCCCAAATCGATGTGTTCTTGTATACCAAAACCAAAGTTTCCAGTACCAGAGAAATTCTCTTTTCTCAGTTCGTATTCACGAACCTTGAAAATGAAAAGCATTATTAAAAAATATCCTTTACTACAGGCTCATGTATCAAAATTGACTGAAGTAACTTTTTACTTTTAATCCACGTTCGAGAATCTCCTCAGCTTTAGCGCCTCGGACAGTGCAGTGCACTGCAATCTTTTCATTACGGCGAATACCAAAGGAACGAACGGTATATCTAGCTTTAGAGAAGACTGGTTGCTGTCCAGTTAATTGCTCTAATACCTATGATGAAAACAGATCGCGATTATTAGATTGCTTAATCGTTTCAATGTAACTGATAAAGATTCTATTAGTAATTACCTTTGCGGCTCGGGTTAGTCTATCGCCAGACTCCCCGACGCAAATGTTTAAACAGAGTTTGCGAATCCTAACTTCGCGCATCACATTCTTGGACGCATCCTTCGGCTCTTTCCTCACTTTCTTCTCGGGCCTCTTCTTCTCCACCTTCTTTTCCACCTTCTTCTCTTCAGGTTTACTTTCCTACGATTAGCAACACGAGTCCTTTCAATCATATCGTCTTTATTAGACATTTGTTAATAAGATTACTCGACGATGCACACGCGACTCTCTTGACACTGTCACACTTAAAACTTTAGACAAATATCAAGATATTATTAAAAAAGAAACATACGGGTGATAAATTGATAGATTTTATTTATCAGCAATATATGAACGATTCTTAATTGAAGCTGGATGTTTCTGATATTTAGGGATTAATGCATTTGTTTTCGTGAAAGAATCCACACTCACCGCCATGTCGAATGTAAAAGAACGGAACGTAGTCGCTATCGAAGGCAATGGACGGACTCGGAGGACGATGCGTGAAGGTGGCGTCTTATCGACGAAAGGGTGGATTTTCAAAGACTACAGAGGTGCCATCTGTTGTCGCACCCGTTCCGTCTTTAGACGAAGTCCACTCTACTATTACGTAACAAGTCCACGCTTTTAGGAAGAATTACTAGGAATTTGAAGACTTCAAGTTGAAGTTCCTCCATAACCATCCATAACCTCTAAAGTGGCTCGTCTAGCAGCCAGTAAACCCGTGGTGATAGTTTAGCTTGGTCGCGCGCCGCGAATAATCGTGTGGATGCACGCACGCACGAGCGTGACAAACGCGTTATTTGTCGTTCGTTGGTGATTGTGTGAAAATAAATAAACAGAAGATTTGAACAGGGTCAGAGTGGTGACCAGAGCAAACGAGGAGGCTCGTCGTCCGTAGGAATGGCTTCGCCTAACAAGAAGGCCAAGGAGCTGGAGGATCCAGGCTCGGGCGAGGGCGTCGAGTCGTCCCGCGACTACGACGTCGAGATACAGAAAACACTCGAGGAGATCGATGGCTGTCAGAATCAGATCGACGGTTTGAACGAGAAGGCCAGCGACGAGATCCTCGAGGTCGAGAAGAAGTACAACAAGTTGCGTAAGCCGTACTTCCAGAAACGGAACGACATCATCAAGAGGATACCTAACTTTTGGGTCACCGCTGTATCCTTTCTCGAATAAAGTTTAACCGGCAACGAACGGTGAAACTGTTTGGAACAAATCTCCTTCTGACGTTTCACAACGATGCCGGCGTCCACCGGCGCTAGCCGCCATCTTCCTCAGTTCTGTATACCTACACTTGCAGAATTGTGCGCGTGTACACACACGCAGCCACGCGGTGTCCAAATTAGACAAATTTTTGTCTGACATTAACAATGCACCTCCACCTTGTACAGGATTTTGGATTTTATGCTTCACTATGTTTTCATATCACATATTTATTATATTCATATTATATATAAACCCTGTTTTGCTTGAGAGCTTGTTGAAAACAATACCTTTGTTTATCTCAGATCCTTTCATTTTTGTACGATGTAAAAGAAGTTTGATCAATTTCCTTAACGTGTACATGTATACAGTTTGTAAACAATAAAGAGATAGCAGAAATATTGGAGGAGGATGAAGAGGATGCACTACGTTTTTTAAATAAATTGGAGGTAGAGGAGTTCGAGGATATAAAATCTGGTTATAGGATTAATTTTCACTTTGACGAGAACCCGTATTTTGAGAACGACGTTCTGACCAAGGAGTTTCACTTAGGTTCTTCTGGTGAGCGCATTTTCATTTATTAAATGTCTGTGTTTATCTTTAAACTAACCATCTCGAAGTTGCGTACACAGTTGAAATACATCGCTACGAGAAAATAATTTTTTTGATTAGAACCCAGTGGACTTTTCGTGGAACAATTGTTGTTTTGATGTTGCTCCTGCTCTCATTGCAGGAGACCCAGCGTCCCAAAGCACGCCCATACGTTGGAAAGAGGGCGGAGATTTAACAAAACGAGCAAAGACCAAAGCACCGTTGAAGGGTCGCAAGAGGCCGTTGAAGCACAGATCGTTCTTCGACTGGTTCACGGATCATGGCGATCCCAGCTCGGATGAGATCGCAGAACTGATCAAAGACGATATGTGGCCTAATCCCTTACAGGTAAGACTGGGACTCCAGGACTGGAGATGTTTCAAGGAACTTACGATCCCTTTAGTTGTTTCATTGTTGAAAACGAGAACCGTTTTCAGTATTATTTAGCACCAGACATGGACGTGGAGAATGGTATTGAAGGAGATGGTGAGGACTGTGACACGGAGGAGGACGAAGAAGAGGAAGATGGCGGCGGAGACGAGGGAGATGAAGCTGGTGAAGGAGAGGAAGGTGATGATAGTATAGTCGTCGTCGAGGACGATGTAGACGAGGACGAAGAAGAAGAGGAGGCTGTGAACGACGAGGACGACGGTGTGAACGAGGAGGACGATCTTCTGGTCGACGACGAAGTGGATCGCGAAGGTATTTTCTATTTTCAAATAGGTCCGATTATACAACTGTTGTAAATAATTTTTAATGTACAATAAAATCGAGCCTCGTATGATTGATTCGATTATTTCGCTTTGTTTGACAGATGGTGACGGAGAGGAACCAGAATAGAATTGAGAAATAATTTTTACACAAGCTCGGTTACACACAGTCTCATAGACATTGAACAAGGAAGACCGAAAATACACATCAGATTAATCGAAAAATAGATGAAGTTCGCGGGAGTGAAAGATAATCGTGAGCCATATGAATAAAAAATCCAGCTCGGGGCAACTTCGAAGAACTAGAGAGTTTTTTAACCAGTGGCACCGCGAGGAAGTGTTGTTTTGTATAAAAAGAAAGGAAATGGAAATTCGTGCCGTAACGAGGATGGGTTGACAATGACAAACAGTGGTTGACAATGAGAAAGAGCCGTGGTCCTATTTAAATAATGCTCGGCCGCAGGTCGATTATTTTAGAATCCATTGAATCTTCGAGTTTATATTATATATTCCAATGTACCAATCCTCTGCAAAAGGTTCGTCGGTCAAACGTAATGTACATTTAACGATTTGATAATTCTTTTCGTTGTATTCATATGGCCTAGTCACGTTTCCTGTAATGGCATTAAATGTCGAACAAAAGCATTGGCAGTTGACAAAGTCGTTTACGAATGATTACAAGAACGCTTCTTGTTTTCAGTATCACACATTTCATTTTTATTTAGGAACATCTTAAAAGCTCTGCCTGTGCCAGTACTTCTGTTCTTTGAACGAGTTACGATTGTTTTAAGTAAAATCGTCTACGGGCAACTTTTGTTCCGATATTGTAGGTATATTTTATTATGTATGTACGGAGTAACCTATTTCAACTATTAATCTGAAAAACTATTTGGCATTGTTTTTAAGACGAACGTCGCCTCATTATATGAATTTTGTCTGGAACATAATCGTTTTAAATTATATTACTTTGTATCTTCAAATGGGACATCCTGTATAACAAACGAGCTGCGTTTCAGGTATTTTGTAGCTTTTATCATTGTCTCATTAAGATAATTTAATTGAAGTGTAAATGATCACGGCTCGCAGTGAATTTTCGTTACTATTAGTGTCATCATTATTGTACAATGACTACAAAGAGTATTTGAATAACGTTATACACATTAGCAAAAGTTTTGATAGGCTACATTGTTTTATTATATTCGTACTACTCAATTATAAGTACAGTTATCCTTTGTGTTTAATAGAACCCGTTCAATTATATTTTTCTATTATTTATTCGGTTTTATATAAATAAAGTATAGAATGTGAAACAAATACTTTTCTTGTAGCCATTGAAGGCAGAGGGAAACAGAGAAGCAAAGACTATTTTATACATAATATGTGTTTCACAGTAATTTAATTTAGCCGTAAGGAAATCAAGTATATGAATTCAGATTCTCGATTAACTCAACTTGTATAAAAGCATCTAAAATCCGAAACGCAATTCATGATAACTGTTTTAGAACTGCTTTCTCTTTAATAACAATTACGTTATTTACACTATGTAACATAACAGGTTTGTATGTTACTTAGCATTAGGGCTCAGAATAATGTTTTTAAAATTATGCAAATCTTATTGTCCTCTTTTAAACTATGTATATTTTGTCATAGGGCAATTTTAATCATGTCTTTTAAGTACGGACATCATATTATACTTTTTTAGTGATATTACACGCTATAAAATAAATTTCATTATTATTGTCGTAACATTAATGTTTACATTAATTGTGGAAGGCCACGACGTGAATGCGAAGAGGCGAATTTCCCAGAGAAAATTATGTGTATATCAGATCAGAGGATTGTGCGAACGCGTTTTTCTAAGTACATTAAATTATACCAAATTACGATTTACAATCTATCATTTAATTGACTCATCCTGCAAAATTCTTTAATCCAACCTTCCAATCCTTTTTATGATGTCCCTGTTTCTTACTTTGCAAAAGTAACAATTAATCGAATTTAGCGAAGTAGGGAGGCATCCGAGGAGAAAATTAAATTCAGAATTCCATCTACGTAATAAAGGAAGGAAGAACGTTATAAAAAGGGAAGTATATACATATATGTGTAGTGATGTGACGAAGAAAGAAGGAAGTTATTCGGTTAATTAATGAATGAATGAATGAAGGGCAACGTGGATCCTTCTCGAGGGTGGCACGGAAATCGAGGTCTCAACAAAGCGTTCACTGTCCGCGGAACGCTCGCCGATACAAAAAAATTGAACGACCTTATTCCAGTTGGGAGCACATGCCGCGGAAGGAATCAACGGAGTTACACTTAATTAATCGGATATTCCGAACTATATGAACAATTTAGACGTTTTCAAATGGATCAGCTTATATCAGTTCGGAATACACACCAATTGAATGGCGTACTTAGCTTTTCAATAGATAAACTGATGTATTCACTACACGAATGATAGATCTGATTAAACTTTTAATTTGATCAATATAATTAAATAATTGTTTGCGCTATTAAAATTGACTAAGAGTAACTATTTTCTCATGGGAAATGCTCTCGTCGTACCAGTAGAAATTATTTACAATTCTCCCGGGTACAGTGTCAGTGCTTGTGACAAGCCACATGTTGCCAGAGGAGAAGGCAAAAAAGGAGCCACTTCGGATTCAACGACAAGCATATGCAGACGATGTTGGTGGCAAAATATGTTGAACTTTTTTATAACAAGACACTCTGTGACACGCGTGTGGCGGAGTAGCGCGTGTCACGGTCACAGCCATTCATTGTCAAGTCAAGCGTATCGACATAAACCAGAATCTCGCAATTTTTATTGCATAAATAATGTATGTTCAAAGGTCTCTTCCTTCCTTTTCACTCCCTGCCGCCTGACCGCCTGTCTGTTACAAAAATATAAATAAACAAACATATCGGCTATTATTCAATTGAATTAATGTGAAGTTATCTGCTAGTAGCATTGGCCAGTGAACTTTTTTTACGAATTCAGTTTCGCGCCAATTTCCCACACTCTTTCAGTCGCCATCTGTGTCTGTGAAACGCGCGACGCGCGTGTCTAACGAGATGAAGGAGAGGAGAATTTGAGAAATGAAAACAGAAGAGCAGAACGGAATAAGTATGCGTCGCGTTCAAGCTTTAATTCACGCTCGGCGCTCGAGCGGTGCGCACCAAGAAAAGGAGAGGGTCTTTACGAAATCTTTTGTGAAAAAGATATTCCTTCAAGGATCAAGGATCTCAAAAGTGATTTCTGAGAAACGATAGAATACGATTGTGCGAAGGATCCGAGTTATACGAGGGTTCAGTATTTCTTTTGAGGAAAAGATGAACGTTTTACGCGGGATGTTCTTCGTTTGGTTTTTCATTCACATGGTATTCTCTGGCCAAAATCCAGGTAATGCTCAACAATATATTTTACTCTCTGTATATTCTTATACAATTTTTTACATCATACATTCGTTAATATTCTGCACATAAGTTGCTAGAAAATTACATACAATGTGACTGGCGTATCTGAAATAAAAATGTGTGTCGCAGAGAAATTGCATTCTTAGAATCGTTTTAATTGAAGCTGATGAGAGGTACTTCTAATCGCTGTACAAACTGTTTTAATAACTATCGTTATGCGACGTTCGCGGAATCATTTAATTATGCACATAAATAATAAATAAAAAACGACGTGATAGACGTGTGCGACCTATGAACAAATCGAACGTACACTATACGATCAAACGTACGTAGTTTCCAAATCCGTCTTATCTCAGAATGAATTGCGATTTCCCTTGCAACTAACTAAATAAACAATGCATCCTTTGATTTATTACGGTCTCTATTTAAACACTGCGATACGGAAACATTTTCCACAGAGTACAATTGATTAATCTTGCTCATTTTCGAATGAACCGAGACTGCTTGTAAATTTTGATGTCGCATTTTTGGGCAGGTGCGGAGGCCAGAATGGAAGAACGTTTTGAGAAATGTTGCGGCTTGGGCACCTCGTGGGCCTTGGAGGGACTCGGTTGCGAGAAATTCACCGGGCCTGTTCCAGGAGTGCCTCAGCTGGAGCAAGGACTCTGTTTAGAAGCTGTAGATATCTGCTGCGTGAGGACGTACCACGAACAGCAATGCAAGAAGGGAAAAGCGGACGCCCGTGCCGGCGCCGCCTGCGTCACTGCTACTTCTGTAAAAAGTAGAAGACTGGCCGGTCCCGGGGACTATCATCGCGACTGCTGCGAAGCCTGTAAATTAGGTGATTCGTCGAATGCCGATTTACCATTCAATTCATTCTTTAGTTCAATTAATCATATGATGTGATTATTAAGGAATTCTGACCGGATCTATGGGTCAGGGATGTGCCTTTAAAAAATTCACGTTTGGAAATCCTTGGGACCCGGCGTTCCTCGAATGTTGCCACGAGGCTTCGCCGAGTACTACTACGAACTTCCCTACGAACGCATCGTCACCGGTAAACGAGACAACGGATACAGAATCGAGTACGACGAATTCGTCAGATACGTCGTTCTCTCCAATGATACCCACACCCCGTTAGTAACGCGTATACCGTATTAATATTTATTTTACAATTACGTGTAGTTAATGTTTCGCTAATAATTAATTTACAGCGTTGGACGACATTTGTCAGCTAATGAGAGGCTTGCTTTGTTCGGATATTTGCGTTCCCACGCCTGGCTCTTATTATTGCAAATGTCGCGACGGTTTTACCCTTCTGGAAGACGGCAAAACCTGTAGCCAAGATTTACCCACGGATAGGTAGTTAAAAACACTTTCCTCTCGCTTTCTTCAATATTAAGACTTATTGTTTTCTTAGATGCAAGTCGAGCAATCCTTGCGAGCAACGTTGCACGGACAACGGAGTCGCCGTCACGTGCAGTTGCGATCCCGGTTACGTTCTAGCGGACGATGCACGTTCCTGCATTCTGAAATCGACGGAGATGAGAACGACCGTTCCAGATTCCGACGATTTCTCGCCTGTTTGCCCCGTGGGCTACCGCTACAACGCCGGCAGCCAGGTTTGCGACGGTAAATATTATCACACGAACCATTTCGATAATACAAAATGCATTTGCATAAAGTGCATTTACAAAACGAGTCACTCTACGTTAGCTTTGTACGTTTTTCTTCGTATGTGATTTTGCACCGCAACTTCGCTTATCTATAATACACGTTCGTCTCGTTTCGCATTGCGTGGTGTTGTGCCCTTCGTTGCTTAGACGTAAACGAGTGCACAGAGAAAGAATCGCTGTGCCCCGATAGCTGTGTGAACACCGTCGGCTCTTATTTATGTCAGACGAAGGATAATCTGAAGCTTGCTTACGAGGACTGCCCGCCTGGATATCAATGGGAGCCCGCTGCTGGTCTTTGTACAGGTAACAATTCCATCCGTTATTTTTTACGATCAATTCACGACCAGCTAACACGGTATAATTTCAGATGTTGACGAGTGCGTTATATTATCGGAACCGTGTCCGGTGAGCAGAAATTTCTGCGTGAACACGCAGGGTAGTTTCAGTTGCCTTAAGATGCCAGGAATTAAGTCTTGTCCGGCCGGATTCAAGTTCGATAATCTGTCGCAGCAATGCGAAGGTGCACGATAAAGACGGTTAAAGAAGCGAGACTGTATTTGGTTAATTGCTAAATTAATTTCGTTTATTCCTTAGATGTGAACGAGTGCGAGGAACAGATCGACAGTTGCGTAAATGCCACAGAGACATGTCGCAACACCGAAGGCGCTTACGAATGCGACATAAAATGCGAACAAGGATTCGTATATAATGCGAATCTGGCCGCGTGTATAGGTAACGATGCTATTTTAATGAACATTTACGTTGATACAGAAGACAAATGATCGATTATCGTTCAGGTGATCAAATCGAGTCTACGGAATCCTGTGAGCGTGGCTACAAGAAGAACCCAAGCACAAACAAGTGCGTGGATATTAACGAGTGTCTGGTAGGACCTGGTTGCCGCGATCACGAGAAATGCCTGAACACTCCTGGGAGTTTCAGATGTTCTCCGCTGTGCACCAGTGGCTGGTACTATAATCCCGCAACGAAAGGTTGCCAGGACGTGGACGAGTGTCTCTTGGGACGACACTCGTGCCCGGATACGCACATGTGTGTGAACACGAACGGTTCCTTCGTTTGCGAACCGATACCACCTTGCGAGAACGGTTTCAAACGCGCTCAGGACGGAGCGTGTGTGGACATCGACGAGTGCTCAGAGAATTTGCACAACTGCCTGCTGGAGTTGCACCAGTACTGTGTAAACGGGAATGGGAGTTTTGAATGTATAACTAGATTGCCGGATTGTCAACCCGGTTACCAATACTCGTTAAAGGCGAGAGCATGCGAAGATGTGGACGAATGTGCCATTGGGAGATACAAGTGTGACTCTAGGCTGGAAGAAAAGTGTGTGAATCTACCTGGCTCGTATAAGTATGTATATGACAATTACTATTAGTATTTATCATAGTAAATATTAATGACTAATAATAATTGTTTGTCTTAATTCAGATGCGAGAGGCCCATGGCCATTCAGCAGGCACGTTCGAAGCCTGCTTGTCCTTCCGGTTTCAGATACCATCCCCGTTTTAGAAAGTGCACAGGTATTCATATCTCATCGTAATTATTAGATAAAATAATATAATTTCTTCGATCGAAATTTTTATCTAAATAACATCATTTATATACACTTTTCAGGATGGAATGGAAATTCTAGCGAAACGTATGAAGCTTTAATATCATACATTTAGATGTGTTTTGAAACAGCATGTCCTTTCGTTTGATTGTAGCTTATATTCTTTGAGACGCTTTACGTTTCCAAACGTTCGCATTATTTTTAATAGATACGTTAATTGCCTTTGCAATATTCATCTTCATTTATTCACGCTTGCATAAGCGTTTTCGAAAAACTTCTATGCATATAGCTATATGTTTAATAATTGTTTCAGACAACATACATTTCAACATTCGTTTCAACTATCAAAGTTTTCTTGCTAGCTGCATAATATCTTATTTATTTATCAGATATCGACGAATGCGCCGAGGGTTTGGATTCTTGTGGAACCGAGATTTGTTACAATCAACCTGGCGGATATAGTTGCTCGAAACCATTGAAACCGATTACCAGAAGGCCATTGACAACGACCACAACGCCGTTACCGTTACCAACGAATAAGAAATGTCCGCCCGGAACTAAATACGTAGCGAATCACTGCGTGGACGTGGACGAATGCCGGGAACTCGAAGACGCGTGCACCAGCAACGAAAATTGCATAAACACGATGGGGAGTTATGTTTGTGAATGCAGGATTGGTTTCAGGCGTGAGAATCTTACACAGGCTTGCGTTGACATCAACGAATGCCAAACGCAGGTGAATCTAACATCTGAAGTCTTCCATAAATTATTAGATGTTTCATACGTATTCATGAAAGATCCAACGGAATAGTATATTTATTTATTCTAATTATTTTGACACAGGCAGACAGTTGTTCCAACGGCCAGAGATGTGACAACACTATAGGCAGCTACACCTGTACTCGTTACCTGTCCTGCGGCACCGGATACACTCTGAACGCGGCCACTGAGATCTGTGAGGACGATGATGAGTGTCTCCTAGGTACTCACGACTGTGGGCCGGGGTATCACTGTAGAAATACGCTCGGTTCCTATCGGTGCGATCGGAACTCGCGTGTGCCTGTTCCTCTGCCTCGTCTAGCTCTTGTCACGACTTCAACCACCACCACCACTACTACTAGCACTACACTTGCCCCGGTTACTCAAGAACAGATTAATCAAACTGTGACACAGGTAGAACGATCTAAATGGTTGTTAAAATAGTTTGTAGAATAAAAACGTTTCACAGTCGCAGGTGTTCGGCTGCATTCGTGGCTTCGAGCCAAATTCCAATAACAAATGCGTGGACATCGACGAGTGTCAACGAAATCCTAACGCCTGCGGTAGAACCATGCGCTGTATGAACACAATAGGATCTTACAGATGCGTGTCTAAAGTGATATGCGGCATTGGATACACTCTGGACCCAGTCTCTGGGCAATATTGCGTGGACGTGGACGAATGTGCGAACGGCACTCACGAATGCGCTCCGAACCAGACTTGCGAGAATCGTATAGGTGGTTACGTTTGCATATGTCCATCTGGACACGTTCCCGGTCCCAACAGGGATTGCGTAGACATCGATGAATGCAGTTTATACGGGAACATCTGCGGTCTGAACAGCAAATGCGAAAATACCATAGGCTCTTATCGGTGCATCTGTGAAAATGGTTTTGAGAACGTGGGTAATTCACCCGGTGGCAGTTGCCAGGTGAGTCATCTTCGTTAAATCAATTTAAATTGATATGGCATCGTTATATCACGTTTAATATCCTTTTAGGACGTGGATGAATGCAAGATTACTCCTGGTCTGTGTCAGCACGCATGCTACAACGTGTGGGGCAGTTTCAGATGCGGTTGCAAGCCAGGGTTCCGTTTGAATGCGGACAACCGCTCGTGCACAGACGTCGACGAGTGTACCGAGTTCAAGGACAACAGGCTGTGCATCGGCATCTGCGAGAACACGCCCGGAAGCTATGCTTGCAAGTGCCCCGACGGTTACAAGCTCGGATTGAACGGACGCACCTGTGAAGGCAAGTGCTCTAATTGATTTAACAGAGCTTGCCCTCGTTATCTCTGATTCGTGTTTCCATGTGTACGTAATCCGTACTTGACCCAGTCGTCGAAAAACTGGGTTGTTACGTAGTCGAATATTGAATCTGACCTTGAAACTATTAAGCGCTATCGCGTATATAAATCATGATAGAGCTTGAAATTATGAAACTGTTTCCAGTAGTTTATTTAATACCACTATCCACTTCAGTGTAATTATAAAAACGCGTATATATGTATACATAGTTTAATTTTACTTTTATTTTCAAAGAAATCGACGAGTGCAAGGCAGTTAATCCCGTGTGCAGAGACCCAGACGAGATTTGTCACAATACTAGGGGCAGTTTCCGTTGCAACCGGATAAACTGTCCTCCGGGATACCATCGAGAGCACGAAAAAAAGAAGTAAGTGTTCTATGAAATATATCTTTGAACCGTTAATTAATTTATGAATTAATCAAATTGCAGCCGTTGCGTTAAAACTTATCCGTGCCTCATCGACGATCTCCCCTGTCGCCGTCAACCCTCCCACTACTCGTACAACTTCATCAGTCTGGTCAGTATGCTGCCCATCGCTCCAGGTAGACCAGAGGATTTGTTCAAGATGAAGGGATACCATAGCCCCGGTTCAACCATGCAGTTTACTATGGCATTGTTGGAAGCAAGAGCACCGGCCGGTGTGCAACGTGCCACGGAATCTTGTTTCACGTTAAGGAGGCCGGCACCTTTGCAGGCAGTCCTGGCAATGACACGGCCTATACAAGGTCCTCAGGAGATCGAATTGGAGTTGACCATGGAGATCTACCATGGTCCAATGTTCGCTGGGAGTGCAGTGGCCAAACTACTGATCTTCGTCTCTCAATACGAGTTTTAATTCAATGGAACTCCATTTCTTTTATTATCAAACGAAATTCAACTCGACAGAGATCGTTTACAATCGGTGATTAACTGTAAGTACGTGGACAAAGAATAAATAATGTTTATTATATACTATTTTCTAGGTGTAAGAACTTGTTTCCTTTATATTTATACTTGTATATTCGATATTAATGGAGTTCTAATGTAAATAGAAGACTGGTGGTTTTCTCGAAACTTAAGCTAAATAATAAAGTTACGTCTAGATCAAGGTACGTTTTAATTTCGTCCGATTTTTAATATAACCCTGTTTGATCTGTCCCTTGCGCTTATTTATTACAGCGTAACAAATTACGATAGTTAGTCAACTGAACAAACTTCTATCTCGTTTATGTGTAAGTATCCTAAAAAGTTTGATTGCGTAAAAGTCTGCTTATCGATAACGAACGAAACATTAGGGTTCGAGGTAACAAATAACGACCTCTTCGAAACAGTTTCTTGTTTCATCAACCAATCGTGTTGTCGTGCACCTCGACGAATTCCTTGGAGACTTGATAAACGTGGTACAGGCGTTCGTAGAGATCAGCGGTGCAACCGAGGTCGCGGATATCGTTCAACCAATAAGAGGAGGTCTTTCTACTTGTATCTATGTACGTGACCAAATAGCCTTTGTTAGGGGACTCTTGGGATACCACCAGTTTGGTGTGGTCCTCGAAGAAGTTCACTTGTAACAAAGGAACAGTAAGTTCCATGACAATGGTCTTGTCGGTTCTGAACCATCTTCGCATCCGAGGCACGCAAGAGTTCCTAGAGTTCCGCGTAGGCGCACGATGTCTTTTTATCTCGCCACCTGGAATAGTACAACGCTTTATACATAAACGAAAACAGTCAAGGAACAGTTTTGCTCACCTTCGGTCATAAATTTGTCCATATACTGGGTGAAACGTTGTAATAAGAGAAGTTTCTTCTGCAGAGCGGTCGGGACGTCCTCTTCCTTTTGAAATCTGGTCACTTCGTCCTCCGTCGTCACGTATTCCACTCTTCTTTGCAAACGAATACATTTATCTTTAAATTATCTCTTCACTGAAACTTCTTGCAGTCAACATAAATACATATGTATACAAACATGTGTATACGAACCTTCTGTCGTGCGTATAGCTGATCTTCGTGTGATCGTTAAACAGGATGCCGACCGATCTGTCGGACAGCTGGAAGCCCAGCCCGTATTTATTCGAGTAGTCGATCCACTTGGTGATGAACAGAGGCACGAGATCCTTCACGGGCGGATGATTACGTAATTTATTCTTGCACTTGATCCCGTTTATACAATTCTCTAGCGCCCGGTGCATCTGCATGCTTTGAGCTGCGTAGCCGGTCTTCTTTTGATCCGGACAGAGAACGCTGCTCAGTCGTTGACGGAACTTGGGCACCTTGCGGAGCTTTCTGGTCAGCCAACTGATCACCTTCGACGGGCCCTTGCGTAAACTCTTCTCTGAAACGTTTCCTCGATGCTGGTCCTGTTGAGATCGTTGCAGCGTGTGCACCTGTAATCGTTTCGTCAACCAATAAGTTTAGTCATCGTCGGAAAACCGAATCAAGCTCTCTCAGGCTCAACGGTACCTGAACGTTATTAAGTTTCTGATTGGCGGAAGCACTGGAGTCGAACGACGGTGAGGAGACTTGGTTCTCTACCAGAGTGGTCTGAGGCACTTGGAAGCAAGACGTACGGGGCAATGATTCTGGCACATACTCTTCGGTGAGGTAGGGATGCTCCTTGACCTTCTCCAAACTGGGCCTTAACTCCGGATTCGGTTGCAGGAGCCATCTATTTACAGGGACGGTTAAATACTTGATCAATTCTAATTAACATTCTTCAACACACCTAATTAAATCTTGGCCGTTGCGACTGGCCATCGTCCCGTCCACCTCCCGGTAATGATTGCTGCATATCCTAGCGTAAGTCTCTTTCAGAGTTGCCGTGTCGAAGGGCGGCTGGCCCACCAGTAACGCATATAAAATACATCCTAACGCCCAGACGTCTGCTTCGTAGCTGTAAGCTTGTTTGTACAACACTTCTGGCGCTATATAATTAGGCGTTCCGCAGATAGTCCTATAAAGTACGAGCGTGTTTTCATTTAAATCAGAATCGGATTTATGCTCGAAACTTACACGCGTCTGCACTGGCCGTCGAGTCTGGTCGCCAACCCGAAGTCGCCGACCTTGACGATCATCTGTTCCGACAGGAACATATTGCCTGGCTTCAAATCCCGATGCACGACCCTTTGCGAGTGGATATACGCGACTCCGGTTACCATTTGCTTCATGTAATATCTGGCCTCCGGCTCCGTGACCTTACCCCGATACTTCAGCACGTGCATCAGACTCTGCTTAGTTAGGAACAGAATAGAACTTATAGCGCTGCCATTATACGTATATAGGTCGAGTCAATAAGAATTGTTATTTAAAACAAGGGAAAACGGATTAATCGAATAGATTCTAAATATGAGACAATCAAACCTTTCGAGGACAAGCCTCCATGAGCATGTAAACGTTGAGATTGTCCTCGAAGTAGTGATGCAGCTGAACGACGTTCACGTGGTTCAGTTCCTTATGGATCATGATCTCGCGAGCGATCTACGATTAACGGATCATTAATAGCAGCGTGTCCCTGATTGATTTTACTTATAATCTTGCAACAGACGAACCTTTTGCATGTGAATCTTTTGCATACGATTCTTCCGAATGATTTTACAAGCATATTCGTTCCCATTCGTGACGTCCGTCATCAGAAACACTTTCGCAAACCCTCCCTGTGGAATATAATAAAATTCGAATGATCGTGTAATAAATATATGAGAAGAGAAAAACGATAGAGGGTAAGGGAAAAAGTAATAGAATTTGTTCGGAATCATTCTTCGACTTGGAATATTCATGTCAGTGACACTGCTGCACGTATGTAGTATGTGTAAGCACCAGGATGAGTTCAACGGATGAGCCTCTTCCTCTCGTTTCTCTCTCGCTCTTCTTCGTTCCTTTCTCGATCTCGCCAACTTCCTTTTTCTGTTCATTTTCCCTTCACGCGCGTGCATATAACGTATGGAAGTTCTCATCGTTTTCTATGCGAGACCTGGCTCTCCCCGCTATTAATTTCATTTCATAGACTTCCCTGGGAAAAGTCGTTTTCCCCGGTTTAAATAGAATACAAAGGCCGTGATCGTCGCAATTTAAATTCCATTGCAAGTTCTACGCGTTTCAATATATATGTATATACGAAGCATAGCGAAAGTATTCAGGCTTTATTGTCCGCAGTAAATTCATTTTCATACATTATTAACCTGTTAATTGCGGAATTTAGTTTTAAAAATCCCGCGCAAAGTGCGTGATTTTAATCGATTAAAATCAAGCAATGACACATTGGACGCAGGTCCTATTACAAATTTTACGAAAAACTAGGAAGGCTTACATTGTATTTTTTATTTTGTAATTTTTTATTTTACACGACGTGTATAAGTACACGTCGAGCGCACCTATTAGGTAGTGGTTAAACATTCACAGTGATAGTTGAAGGGTAACAAAGTGAAGTGAGGCAAAGCTGATGCGGTGAACGAGATTGTTAACAAAAATTTGACGAAATGTCAGCCACATGGAATTTATGATAACCCTAACGGTGACGTTTGCTTTGTGCTTCTTCGTGTATCTGTTAAAAAAAGTAAAAGGCATGAAACACAAGAAGGGATGCGGCTGTAAAAGAATGTAGCGACAGAAATAGCTGAATTGATTTAATCTCGCAAACAACCCCTGCCACTATCAATAGTTCAGGTATACATAACACGATCCTTCGATAGCGTGTCCGAGTTTCTACTATTTTTAGATGTCATCCGTTTTTAAGATCCATGGATCGATCTAAATTCCGAAGAGAAAACAATAGAAATTGTAGGTAAAAGGGTAACTTCTTTCATCTCAACGTGTACACATGCGAACAGATGCAGATTGAGTTTGTCTCTCTATAAAAGTTGTCTCGTCAAGCGGAATTGGATTATAAGGACTGATTTAAAATCGGTCTAATTCGATCGACTGACTTCAACAGTTGCATAATAATGAGAAGCTTATAAAAGAATACATGTTCGAAATAAAAAAAAAGTGATCTGATTGGACAGTAATTGACGCGTGGCGGTGCGCTTCCGATATTTTTGGAATCTACGTTTGCCAAATGTCGCGGGATCACTATGCCACAAGGAGAGATCGTTTTACATGGTACGCGAACTTAAAACTTGTTATTTATACAGAAGAATTCGAAGCGGGAGCACAGAAACAAAGTATCTACCATGCATTGTACGTTGTACATACATCTTTCTACGCCCTGAATACTGATTAAACCAGCTGTCAATATTATTGACAACATCTGTGGCATCGACAATAGGACAGCAAAATATGTGTATTAACGTTTTCGTTCGATATTGACTGCACACGACCGATAGATATACTTATATTTGAATTTTCTCTTACCTTTCCCAAGAGCTGGCCTTTGTAATAAGCATTCCCGTGCACAGGATCCACCACGTAATCTAGCTCCTCCTCGGGCGAATTGTTCCAAGAAGAAGACGTCGAGGGTCCAGCAGCAGCAGTTATCACACTAGCAGTCCTCGTGGACGATCCCGTGTTAATCCGGCTTCCACTGACCGAGCAGGTGACACTGTTCCCTGTACCCGTCGTCGCGAGATTCGTCGACGAGGAAACATCTTTGTTTTCGCCCCTCGACGAGTAGACGAGCGTGGAGGTGCGCGTGCACGTTTCCTCTTGTTTCTGCTCAGGGTATAACGAATACGCGGAGAGATCCGCGTCCAACGGTAACGAAGATTGAGCGTGTCTTCGACTTCTGCGTCGAACCAGACTCTGCAGAGACGAACCCTTGGAGAAGCTGCGACGATCGTTCGGAAACTTGGAACCCGTTTTCACAGGGATCTTTTCGTTGCTGTCTTCCCGATAGACAGGCCTCCCGTACTTAGCCTTGACTTCATCTTCCTGGTACCGAGCGACGACTTCCGTTTCCGCGAAACGGCAAGACTCATCGGGCAGGAACCCCTTATCGTACCTCGACGGAGGTGACGAGGCTTCCGCCTCAATCGCGTTTGAAGGCAGCATCTCCTCTACATAGTTTCACGTATCTATACTTGGCGATAAGAGATTCTCTCGAGATTCTGTTGCCTTTTAATTATTTGCCGCACTAGCTGGAACAACAGTTCCCCTTTCCCGATTCTTTCGCTACCATCAGCTTCCGAGCCAGCATCTCTCCAGACGTCATGTTACCACATTCGATTTTCTTACACACAGAACGCCTACGCGTCTCTCACACACACGTGCACTCCGTTCCAAATGAGATCGTTCGACAGCCTATACGATGATTGAAATATTCTAGAGAAATTCTAGATTATCACAGGACGAAGAGAGAATGTAGGCACGAATTTCGGTCGAGATTGAGAGAAGAGATAAACGTCACTGACAGTGTTCTCGCTTTATCACAGATCAGAGAGCGACGCGACCATCCGAGCCATCCGAACGGTCGGGTCGACACTATTCCAATTCCATCCATTCCCGTTTTACTTTGACTTTGAATCGGAATCTCTGTCTACAGGAGGAGGTGGTACATTAAGCCGCGTTCACATAAATCATGTTTTTTCGAGCTTGAGGTTACATGGCTCACGGTATATAATAATACAATAGATTCTTTCTTAAAATATTATTATATAATTACATATAAAATACATATAATATAAATATTATAATTCTTATAATATTATATAATATCTGTAATTCATTAATTAATACGCTACTGCATTGACGTGTTTTGTAACTTAGATTAAAGTCAGAGGCACAAACAATACTACAAAAGTGGAGAAACAGAAGAAAAGAAATCGTTATCAATAATACGATTCGTAATTCTTATGACTAATAAACTATAAAGGGTTTGTATAGGATCAAATCGTTTAATTCTATGATTGCATTTTCATAATCAGACTTAAACTTATTCTCTTCTATCGATGTTACCATAATTCTGTTTAAATTAGACAACAATTGTCATCTCTTTTACGTATAAATGTGTATAAAAATGTTTTTTTTCCTCGTAAATATTCATTACAAAAGTAAGCTTATGCGCGCTTATTAAATTGTACACGGTCGATCGTTGGTCGACTCTCTTTAAAATACATAATTTAAATAAAATTAGAGAAGTCCGTTACTTTGTACTTTCGCGGGCAATACTTAGCAATGTTTCTCTCCGACCAAAGTAGAATATTTTAAAATTGCATTGATGAGGGAAAGCTACAAAAATATTAAAAATAAAGAAGAAAAATTATAATCATAAGTTCTCATTAGTAAACTCTAACTGTGTTTTCCTATTTCGTAAATAATTAAATTACGTGGAACCGTTCTTCTGTGCCTGTAGCTTCCTTCTCTCCAGGAACAGATGCTTCATGTCGGCCAACGCTTTCTCTATCTGTTTTGCAAATCTGGCAGCATTCTGAAAGCCCGACAACGAATCGTGTAATGAACAGAAATCATATAAGACTGAATTGAACGATTACCGTTTGGGGAGAACTAAGTTTGCATGAAATGTGGAAGAACAGAAGATCCTCGCCAGCGATAATGTAAGAAACACCGTATCCGTCGTCAGCTACAGGGCCGAAACCACCTCCGGCGGAGATGCAATTCGGATACTTCTTAAAATTAATCCAGGAAGTCTGTCCGTGCGGAGTCTGCGAGGTGGATAACTTCCACGGTTCGCTGAGAACTTCCTTCAGGAACGGTGAGTCCACTTCTAGATATTTCGAGACTACGTACAAACAGAACAAGTGTCTGTCTATTCCTTTGCCACACATCGCGTTCTGATAGCCCTTCTGGTGCTGCTTCACCGCTGCCATGAATAAATTGTACTTAGTCTCTATCTGGAAACGGCAAGTAGTTCATTTAGTGCTTTTTATCCACTTTTTATCCGCTTTTAACCACTTATTTTATTTCTTTGTGAAACGTACATCTGCATCATCGCTGTCTATCGCCATGACCCATTTTCTTGACTCAATCGTACAAGGTCGCACGGTCTCTGTTCTCCCCTCGCGGAACAATCTGGTCATCGATGCCTCGTAAGTCAAGCTGAATTTGCCGGCGTCCCTGTAATAAGCCAACTGCAGGGCCATTTGTATGTAAGCGTCGGGCGATATAGAATTCTGTTTCATGAATCCTTTGCCGTAGGCGTCGTGCACATAAATCCGCAACTCGACGTCGTTTAATAATCTTTGAGCTACCTGTTCGCAAAACAAGTTTTTAGTACAATCGCTTTTATGGTGTATTTTCTATATCTTTATCGTTCGTTACTTGATTCGATTGCTCGATAGCAGCTATGCAACTCTCGTTCATGTCCCATTGAAGTCTGACTGGAGCTGGCGGCGTGAACTCTGGTTCCCCTTTAACGTGTCCGTCCTCTTTAAATCTACAATTTGAATGCAGCTTTCAAGTCATTTAACTATGACAACGAGCCAAGTGTTATTGTGAAGCACACACGTTAATACATTACATATAAGGGTTAGTTAGTTCTTAACGAAGGAAGTTCTGTGAAAAAAGAAAGCCGTAGACAGTTAGAGAATGGAAAGAAATAACATTTGAAATTACCCCGTCTCCATCTCATTAGCGATACAATACTCCCATAGAGATCCCATAATAGGAGCATCAGCCCTACCAAGCACATTTTAAAAAAAATTATTTTTCACAAACAGTATATAATTTTTATAAACAATGGCAATCTCTGTCAATTAACAGAATCATTGAATAGATACATGGATGTAAATAATGGTATGTACCTATTAGGTGAAGAAAACAAAGAGAATGAAAATTAAAAGTCCCTCAACCAGCTTCCACCAATTATTACCGATTATCATGATATAGCCAATTACCAATGATTATTGTTATACGTATGCCCAGTTCTGGCTTTAATTCGATAAATTATAAACTGTAAATGGCAAATTTTAGATAAAGAAAGCGGAAAAAAAAAAAAAGAAAAAGTCATCGTGGCAGCTACCTTAAAATTGATCATTTTTCTTACTCTATAGACTTGTTGGTTTCCTGCGCTATCACGTATTCCCACACGTGTGACATCACCGCGGCATCGGCCCTGCTCATTTCTTTTTTATTATGCATCGATACAATTAACAATTTTATAATTTTTATATCTAAGAACTGATTTAATATCAATAAACGATGGATACCCGATAATAACAATTATTTTAAGTGACTGACCTAAAGTAAAATCTGCTACAGTAGTAGTTGACGTTTAAACAAATGAAACAGCGTATTCCCCTTTCCCCCAAAACTACTTTACTTTAAGATAAGAACTCACCACGAATGTTCCGCATTGAAACCCACCTAGAAAATTCAATAACAATAATGATAGATAAACAAGTACTTTATATCTTTCACAATATATTAATACTACTTACTCGGCCGTTGTTGCCAATGCACAGAGTGAAAGACTTGTCGAACCAACGATCGTATCCTTTGCCGTGCAATAAAATTCGACCGTACTCGTCCAATTTGCTTGGGTTTTCCTAATGAAATCGAAACTGTAATTCGTATTGTTCTTTGCACATTGTATTACATTGTTTATATTACCGGATCATAAACGTAAGGCATATCGTCCAACGCCACTACGAAAGCTGCTTTTTCGATCAGGTCTAAGGAAGCTTTGTTCACACCCTTAGAAAAGAATTCTTCCCTAGCTATTGCCCACGCCGTCCTCTCTCCAGCAGTTAGAGCAGCCAATTTCTCTTCTCCTTCGGCTGGTTCCGATACGTCATTTAATATCTGTTGCATTTGCCTGAAAAAGGCAATTTGCATTTTTTAATAAACATGAAACGAGTAAAGGTCGTGATTTAAGGATGTATGTGTCTATACAGTCAATCCCAAAAGTTTATGCACTTTAGAAACGCATTTTTTTTAAAAGAAATCAGACGTCGGAAGAACATTACTAATAATAAANTAATTGGATATTTCCTTCTATAGTTTTTAGCACGTAGCTATTTATTATTAGCATTATTCTTCCGACATCTGATTTCTTTTTAATTATAGGAAATGCGTTTTTCTAAGGTACATAAACTTCTTGGATTGACTGTATAGCCAATAGATCCTTAAGTGATGCAACTTACATCTCGATTTCGCAAGGTTGAAGGATTCGATTCTTGTAATAAATCAGAACCTTGAAGTATCTTCCCTTGTGATAAACGACGATGTGCTTGGAGTCCTGGTAATGTACTATCTTGTCTGTCTCGCGGCCGGGAGTTCTCGTGGTATTGAATACTCTCTCGTACTGCCAAGAGCAAAGCGGCACCAGTCCTTGAATCAATATCTGAAAATAAAATATAAACAGAATATCGTTACTTGGTCGGATATATTTGAATTTGTTTTAAACTCACCGGTTCCAGTTCCTGCCTTTCGATGAATCTTCTAAACTGAAGACAAGAATAGACAATGCTTGCCGCACGGGCGCTTTGTATCTTGCTAGGATGCATGAGAATAGCATCTATTCCGTAAAAGTTGGAGTTGACCATGATCGGGGACCTTCCACGTAAATAGACGTACTCCTCCCACCAGTCTGAGACGTAATTGGTAGCCCACCAAGATTTTAATATCAGATAACGCTGGAGCTTGATGCCGATTCCATTCTGAAATTCGTTCGCCAGTCTCTCCATCCGCGCATAGTTCTCGTCATCCAGCAATGGCCTGACGCTTCTTAAATACTAAAGAAATAAAGAATTAACACGTAAAGATTAAACTATCAGAACGCTGCTCTAGATCCTTGTCTATCGTATTAATGATGACTAACCCGTTTCATGGTATCCTCGACTGAAGGTAATGGTAATCTGGGCAGAGAACCTTGAAAACTGTACAGCATAGGTTTGTGCCATCCGAAGAATAGTTTCACCACCGTGGTCCACAGTTTCGTGATCTTCGAAGGGGTGGCACCCTTCTCCCTAGACTCGTACATCCACCCTTTGTACATCAGCAACAATTTCAACATGTACCGTATCGCGTATATTACGACCAACCATAAAAACAATCCTACTATAACCGATCCAGCCAAATGTGCCAAAATTGAGGACCTGGGGATCAATAAAAATGTTTCAAAAGTGTTCTATATTTCATATCTCTCGTCGAAACAATGTGACGAAACTTACGCGAAGAGGTACGGTACAGTTATTCCAACAAGATCATAAGGAACCTTGTAGCCAGCGAAATGTATAGCCGTGACCACAGCTATGGTGAGCCATAAGCTTTCTAAGGAAGCCGGATACACTCCGCTCCTCAGATTGTTCTAAAATTATTTTAATGCATTTTTAAATCCATACAAATTGCAAACATAATTTTATAACGGACAATCAGTCATGATCGATATCATTTTCCGTATGACTTGACCCAGTCAAATTTTGACTCGATGGTTGAACAATACACTTACAACAAATCGGAAGAATCTTTTCTTCCAGGAACGTATACCCGATTCCCATACTAAGTGCAATACTTCTCTGTCGAAGTTAACGTCCCATCCTTCGTGAGTGATAGAAAAACTAAATGCTACGGCTGAATGTGCTTCCGCCATATCATCTGTTACGTATTTTACTTAACTCTGTAACACTGTAATTAACAATATTTAGATGAAAGTTTCATTCACCAAGGAAGTAAAGATTTAATCAATTGTTAGATTAGTGCATTTTGTGAAATATTATTCTATTATCGTCTTGCGCATTAGGTGCAATTAACGATCAGAAGAAAGCATTGAAAAACAAGGATAACGCGTCTACTTTTAGATCGCAACAATTACAGCTAGCAAGTAGTGGTAAGTAGTTACACACAATAGTTAGTATAGTATAGAGTTGTTGGAAGTATTATATAACCTTGGACTTTGTACGATGCTCGTCGTGCGGCTGGAATAGTGGCAATAATTTTAGCAAATAATTACTTCGTCTCGGTGGACATTCTAAGCTTCAAGTATCGTGTAGTACAACTCATGCATACGTTTCCCAACGCTTACTTATTGGTAACTTCCAACGAACGTTTAATAAAATATTTCAAACGGTCTCAAGATTACTGCCATGATTTTAATTGCTGAATTTGAATTAAATTATCAATTGACGTAAATATGCAATTGCTCTTTTGCACCTTGAATCTAAAACACGACTTCGTCTTGTTTGAAATTGATTTTTTCCATTGAATATCTCATCGATAAATGAATTGCAAATGCGTTATTGACACGATGATAATCATGCATCATGCTGATATTTCAATATGGTAAACAAAAATAAAATTTATAAACACGGTCTCTAATTTATAATGTTGTCATGTTTAATTATGTTGCATTAATTATCAAAGAGTAATTCTAATCTTGCAATTACGAATGATGATGTTTTATTCACGAGGTATACTATTCGTCAAAAGATAGAAAGCAGAGTTCTCCCGTGTGAAATTAATGATGAAGTTAGGGCTAGACTATGGAATAAGAAATGGGTTTTTAAGAAAGACAAATACGGGGGGCATATGTTTCTGCCGAAAGGAACTCTCTCTCGGTGGTAAAGAAAGAAAGAAAGAAAGAAAGAAACAGCTTGTGTACACCTTCGCTTTTGGGTCTTGTCTCATTCTACGTATATCATTTACATACGCAGACTTTAATATATGTAGTACTGTATACATATAAATAAAGTGGAAGTCAAAGGTTATTAGCCTTAAGAAGGCCAGCTACGATTGGTAGAAATAAAGGGTGTGCGCAGTCGAGCCTCCCACTTTGGATTTTTACCAAGCAAATAAGTAGGCCAAAATAATCTGCGCGCGTGTATATGTTACCGTTCGTGAGTGCACAACAAGCCTAGGTATATTAATAGTCGTCGCTATTTACAGATGAAGCAATCATTGGAAAGAAACGTTACCTAGTTTGGTAGACACTCGTTTAGACACACGTTTAACGGTTGAACAAAGAAAATATCACAAACACAGCCGCGAAAGTATACGGTCAAATCTTTTTTGCAGCAAGCCAACAACCACACAGCGTGCGAACACGACGCCACGACCGTCACTGTGCGTCACTGCGATGCGATTTCTTTCAATTTCTTTTGATACTCTCGACTCACTCCCACTCTGTTCTTGCTATACTAACAGCTACAGCTACTAGCTATTACTGACCACTACAACAGAGTCCTCTGCACATTAACACGAAGCACAGGGATTGGAAAACGGAATACAGTAAAATAAAATTTTCATATTTATTTACAAAAATCAGATTCTTTACAATATACATGCTCAAGAAGAACCTCTTCTTTTGTCGACTGATTCCAGTACAGATCTACGACATATGAAACGTGTCAATAACTTGGTTTTACCAAAAGAAAAGAGAACTTACAAGTTTGAACATAACAAGTCCAAATCCTGCGGCATAGAATACCGCACGCTCGCGTGTAAATCAATGAACGGATCGTCGTCAGCTACCAAATTGTCGAACTCTTCAAGTCTACGAACATAAGATCCATGAAAATGTATTCATTGAGATTGTTACAATGTATACATTGAAAAAATATAATCTTACATATTTTAATTGAAGTGATGAGGCATATAATTAATTTAAGATGATTCGCAGTTGCATAGGGATGGAGAGACAGGTGTTAAAATGAAGAGATGAAATGTAATTTGAAAACATCTCTACTGTAACGTGTCTTCTTATTGTTAGCAAAAGCAGTTCTCTCGTTCCTTATTAGTCTTGAATATTTACATAAAGCAGTGGATGAAATTCGTATTACATAGAACTGGAAAGCTCTTGTATACCAACCGTACGATAAAGTGTTTAATCTCGCACGGTGTCGATCGTTCAACGTCCCATTTGGATAAATTAAAAATCATGGGGAACACTGCATCCCGAAAATCACCGATCTCTACATTCCTCGACTCATATTTTTTTCCGATTAATAAACGTGTTGCTGGCACGTCGATCCAAATTACTCGACACTTGTCTCGAAGCATCTCGGAAAACCATTCGGAAGGACCGATTCTGGCCACATGATTCCACTCTGCACCGTTGTGCCAATCGCGTATCTGTAACGAATAAAAATGAAAACGAACGAGGGAATCTACAGTTTCAATAGGAAATTCACTCACGATGCAATGGCAAGCCTCGCAAAGCATTGTTCGAAAATCAGACATCGTATTCATGAATTTTTTAGAACCTTTTGGATATACCAAAACAATATTTCTATTCACAACATTTTCTGTCAAGGCAGCCGACTCTGCGATCGTACGGGCTACCCAATCGTTTTCATAAAACGCTTTTCCTCGTTTTATACAAAACCAACTGATGTAAAGAAAATATATTATTCCAATGATTGAAAGTATGATCGCTACGATGTATTTCATACTGTTCCATTGATTATCGTGATTGAGTGAAATTTGTTCTTCGTTATGTCTGCACTCTGTAAAATTAATAATATCATTTATCAACATTGTTTATGCAGTATTGCTACTCAATTACATTACTTGTATAGTAGATACAGTCGGAATTGGGTTGCTTCCACACTCTGGTCTCCCAACACCTTATATCCCGACGCAGAATTATTTTAAAACGATATGGCCATTTTTCATAATTCGAAGTTTTATAAGAATCAAAGTCTTTGACGTACCTCGTTATCTGAACATTAACAGACAAAGAGAAGTAATTGGAATAGAAGTTACTTAATTAAGAGAAGACTCACCAAAGTTTTGTTATACGTATCATAATACTCAGTTCCTAAATATTTATTCTACAAAATAAATTGCTAAGTTAGAAGCAGTAAATATGAATAATATTGAATTATAAAGAAACCTGTTAATAATATGACAGGGTTCTATTATCTTATAATTAAGAACTACCAGAACATCGAACTTCGATGTGAAATTATTGAAGGTTTCATACTTCTCGGAGATGTTCCTCGTTAATCTTATTTCTGCTTCTGTGACTACAGGCAATGTCAAATTCACCCGAAACCGCAATACTGTACTGCATAATTAAAATTTATGTACCAGTTTTATCTACAAATGTTTATAACATTTTTTGGAAATCTTGGTATCTTACTTATTCTCATGATTAATGACATAGTATACACAGTCAGCACGTGGTTCTGTTAATTCTGTTTTTTTATAATTAGTTTCCAAGAACTTATTATTACCTTCCATCCATTCATACGAGTTATTGAAGTAAAATTGCACTTTGTAACAGGCTGTAAATATATATGGGATAAGTACCTGAGTTTCATTCTGGAAAAGAGAGATCTTCAGTAATTTCATTTACCTCATTACATAAACCTTGTATCATACCTTGTATTGTTTTTCATCAGAAATGAAACATATCGAAAATTTACTATGTATTTCATTTCTATAACTGTTGAATTTATAATTTGTACATTCCTTTTTGTTAAGCATTTCCTTCGCATACAGTGTCATATCATATTTGCACTTAGTCTTCGGTGGTTTTATGCCAAGTCCCACAATGGCTATAAAAATCATTTTATGTAAATGCCTTGTACTTATAATTTGATTGCTAACACCCAAGTGTAAACTGTTCTTTACCAGGAAATTCAGACATGTTACTGCCACGTTCTATTAGCGAGAAGCTAACATCGGTGGAGGTATTATTTGTACAATATTCCTCAATTGAGATATTAAGATTCTTTATGGATCTTTTACAACCATTAAAATCGCAAACATACTACAAACAAATCGTCAGTGAATTAAACATATACAAACATCGGTGTATTATATTCTTTTGAACTCAGTACTCACATCACATGTGGTGGAACACTGTAAAATAGATAAGCATAAATGCTGAATTGTGATAAATAATACACCTTCCGCATAACCCTTGGACATAGTCAGCTTATAGAAATTATTTCTCTTAAAAACAGAGTAGCTTGTAACTTTCCCTCCGTATTTACATGAACAAAATTATCTCTGATTATCTCCTGAACAACAGATATTTCTTCGGGCGAGTTTCTCTCTGGTATCTCTGGTATCCTGTATCTGACACTGACGGATACCAGGATAATGTGAGACATTATGCCACCAGATGACACTTGAATCGCAATTTTTAGAAAAATGCGTTTGTTCACGTTTGTTTCTATGCGTCTCTAAAAATAACGGTATAAAAGTGTAGACATACTGTGAAGTGAATTATTATTTAGATTGAACAAATACAGGAAGCACCATGTTTCTACCTCTGCGTGCAATTCGTTCAATTTCTGTGAGTAATTAATCGTTGTTGGCACAGTTCTAACATTGTGACATCATAACCTCTTCAACAATATTATGTAACTTCATTTACTTTTAATCTTATATATTTACATGAGTTTAATAAATACTTCACAAGTTCAATTTATGAATATTATTTACACTTTCTCATATTTTCTTATCATACCCTATTGTTGTAAATTTGTGATGAACTAAAAACTGAGACATTAACATATATATAAGATGAACATTCTTCCCGTTACTTCTTTCTATTTTGGCTCTATCTACAACTTTTCTTTCTAATTGTAAAATATGTTTCAACTACATTTGAATTAATTTTAATTTGTCGTCTTTTCCAAAATAGGGTTGCAAGAATGTTAGGGGATTGCAAACATCGACTGTTCGTGTTTCAGATCAACTATTTGTGGTATGTATCATTATCTGTTTAATTAAAATGATGACTTTTTGTTAAATTTCTTCTAGTTCTGAGAGCACAAATAAGTTTTCTAATTCAATACAATGTAACACCAACAATACTGTTAATTTTAATGCAAAGTAAGAGATTTATCGTAGTTAGTTAAGGATTAATTACATTTCAGATTATAATTCTTTTATTATTTATTTTTTATATTTCGTATTTTGTGCATCACATACTGCATTTCTATTTTTCATTACTTCATAAATCCATAAAATCCACCATCTATTGATCACTTAAAAATTCGATAAGCGTACACTTGAAGAACTTTTCTTTTGTGTAATATTACCATAATATGAAATTTTATAATTTACAATCTAGAAATGGTAATATATGCATATTACAATTTATAAATACAGTACTATAAATATCTAGACATACAGTATAATTCACGAAGATAGAACCAATCGTATTAAGAATTACATTAGGTGGTCTTGTATTTATTCAGTTTTAATTGCACAATTGGTTAATTCCTCTATTATTGACACATCATTAATATAGTAAGAAATATATAATACGCATAATATAAGAATACTTTAATGAAAAAGCGAACGAATACTTTAACGAAAATATCTAGTTTAATTACATCTGTATTTATTCTTTGTACAAAATTGATATTCTAATATCTGTATATCATTAATTCTTCGCGAATAATCAATCAATATCTTAAACAGCATAGGGACAGCGCAGCGGACAATCCCAACATCCCATTTGAATTCAATGAGGCCAACAAGAAACGTATTGAAGCTTTATTAAAAATCTACCCTGAAGGTCATAAACGTGGAGCTATGATACCTTTATTGGATCTAGCCCAGCGTCAGCATGGATGGCTACCGATTTCAGCTATGCATAAGGTTGCCGAAATTCTAAACCTACCTCGAATGAGAGTGTACGAAGTGGCCACGTTCTACACGATGTTTAATAGGAGGCCCATGGGGAAGTATCACGTGCAAATCTGTACCTGTACTCCCTGTTGGCTGAGAGATTCCGATTCTATAGTGGATGCAGTAACGAAAGCGACGAATTGTAAAATCGGAGAGATGTCGGAGGATAAATTGTTCACAATTTCCGAGGTAGAATGCCTGGGAGCCTGCGCCAATGCGCCTATGTTTCAAGTCAATGATGATTACTACGTGAGTGTATCATTATATCAGAACTAAAAGAAAAAAAGAAAAATTAATCCTATACAGAATTAAAATAATTGTTTTTAACGATTGTTTTGTTGTTTTACGATCATTTATTTTCGAGTGATCATCTTTCAAACTAGGGCAATTTTCGACGTGACCTTCTTGATGCATGATTTTTTTTAGTAGCGTATATTACTCAAGATAAGACTTAAAGACAAACAGCTACAAATACAAAACTTTTTTTCAAAGAAGTAAAAGGTAATAAGATGACGTCGATATAATTGTTACAGGAAGATTTGACTGCCGAAAGTGCAACATCTATAATAAACGCGTTGAAGAAAGGCGAAAGGCCGCCACCAGGCCCACAGAAAGCTCCTAGATTCGCAGCAGACCCGGCTGGCGGATTGACGTCATTAACATCACCACCTCCGGGACCTGGATTCGGTGTCAGATCCGATCTATAACATAATTATAAATGATCCATGTTTAGTTTGTAAGTTCTAGTACTGGTGATATTAAATGTATAAATCAAATCTGTAATCTTATTTAAACAGATACAATTGAATCTCTCTTGATTGATTGATTCTACCCCTAATGATTTATTTATAATTAACTGGTTCACTTATTTTGTAATATTAGAGAAAATATTATGTTTCATCAGCTATAACAGTACTCTGATGTACTGAGATTAAAATGTATTATAAAGGACTTTCTTGAACAATTCTTTCCTTCGCATATATGTAACTAAATTTACTTTCCAAGATATTAGGTTGTAACTGGTGTTCCAGCTAAAGGATTAAATCTTTAATTCATTTGAACATCAATTGGCAATTAACGTTTAGTTTTTTATTCGAGTTTAAGTAATTAAGGATTAGAATCATTTAATTAGTTTGATTGAAAGAAATTCGAGTTAACAATGGCATTTTAATTTTTAAATAAAATACACTCCAATTCTCGTTAATTGTTAACGTAGCAGTTAAAACATCTGTAATCCATATTCTGACATTAAATGATACAAGATCAAGGAAAGATTGTATTTGAATTTCTGTCAGTGTCACTCATTTTTAGTGTAATTAAGTAAGTCAATTCGTTCTAGAAAGCTTAATAGAACCACATTTTGTACATTTAATATGATTGCATATGTATAGGTGTAGAATTGCGCCTTCATATGTATAACGCATTTGTTTCCCCATTTGTTATGCGAATATATGTATGATTAAACAGATATTAAAATATTGTATTCTTTATTATCAAGAGACAAACGATTTTATGCTGTTTATAATTTTTTTACTCTTCGTTATTAAACGTGTGTACCAATATAATCCACATAAATGAATTCGTCATGTCGCAATATACAGCTTGAATTATATAGGAACATACAGATTCATTTGCTCTTTAGAACGACACCTTTGCTTTGGAGGTCTCTCTTAGCTTCCTCTATTTCCTATAAAAAAATGTATACGTTTTACAAGTTTTCTTACGAATTGTCACCAAATGTATATTCATTTTGGAACTTACTTCTTGTAATTCTACAGCAGCACTTTCACAATTATTGAACGTGAAAACTCTATATAAAATGACAATAGCTGAATACAGTCCAAATAACAATAAAACAATGAATGGAAGAACAAGGATGATTCCTCTTAATTCTATAATGAAAGACAAATTAATGCTTTCTGTAATTGCAGTGATCCATATGCTAAAGAATAAAGTAGCAAATAAGAGCCACTCCAATAGTTTAGTCATCTGAAATTTAAGATATATCGTTTTTATTGAAATTTGTTATGATCACATGAGATAGAAA
>NW_017136637.1:187783-257055 GCF_001652005.2 Ceratina calcarata | reverse complement strand
ATTAACCTAATAATTGATTAAATAATAAGTAAATGATACAATGAACGAATAACGTTTATTATTTTTATAATTTACACCGTTCCTGTATTTTCACATTTCCTTTACATTCAATTTCAAAATAAAATTACATCAGTAACTATTTATCCAGACGTAGGTTAAAACTGTTTTTATTTTGACGTGCCAAACAGTATCGACTGGTATCGATCATAATTCTATAAACGCCTGATCGAGCATTGAAAATATAAGACGTACACTTATTAACACTCGTTTTCAATTTTGTCCCCTAGGGGAAACTAACACATGCACATAGCTGGCTCAGTTTCGTTGTTACTAGCTGCCTCTGTTCCGCGGTCGTCATGATTCGAGAGTCGATCGCGAGATATCGCTTCTACGGCCAACGTTGAAGCGGTTCTTCTGCCGATGTGTGTCTGTCTGGCGGTTTTCGATTCGAAGTAGAGACGGGGATAATTCCAGCGTTCGCTTCGAAACCGGAAGATTCGCGTTTTTTGTCTGGCACGCTCGCTCTGTGACGCGTTCTCGCTGTGATTGTTCGCGGCATCGTCGTCGTCGTCGTCGTCGTCGTACGTTCGTGCGATGTTAGTTGGCACTCTGTTCCACGAGGCGTTGCGTTATTTTTTTAGTGGCTGCCACTTCGATGTTGTGATCGCACTCGCCTTTGATTAATTGCAATTTGCGGAGCGAGGCGAGACGCGCGAACGCAATCATGTTCTGGGCCAATAATTACATGTCGTCTCCCAACATCGAGGCGCTCCTCAACAAAGAGGTAACCACCGACGTCTTCTTCCGTTCAGTGTGATGCGTCCGTCTGATTTTCGACCGCTCACCGAGATTCTGTGCGAACGGTGCTGTACGCGTCACGCTCGGTCTCTCGTTTCATTCTTCTCGCGTCCGGCTGCTGTTGCCGTTCTTTCCCCGTCCGTCGTTTACTCACTGTCTTTGTGTGTCTCCGTCGTTTCGCAGAACGTGACGTTGCACGAGCTGATGGACGAGGAGGATATTTTGCAAGAGTGCAAGGGCCAGAATAAGAAATTAATCGAGTAGTAAGTAACACCGATGACGACCACGACGAGTTCGCTTCATTCGGCGACCGTTCCCTTCCTCCCCGCGGGATGGATCGTCCGACGAACGTCGTCCTCGTCATCGTCCTCGTCGTTGTCTCGAGGGCGGTTGCGAACGCTGGCGTTTTCACCAGCCTATCGTTTTCGTGCCGTCCGCCCGACGCTCACGTCGCCACATTGTTTTGCGTAGTCTTGCGAGGTCCGACGTCTTGGAGGAACTCATATCGCTCACCACCAGAGAACCGTCAACAGACATAGAGGAACGTTGGCGTTATAGATATCCGAACATAGCTTGCGAGTTGTTGACTTGCGACGTCCCGATTTTGAACGAGAAGTTGGCAGGTACGCCGTGAACCGGATTTGCGTTTCCGCACGGTTCTCCCCGATTCGACAGGACGTTTTCCTGTTCTTCTTCTTCTTCTTCTTCTTGTTTTGCAGGCAACGAGACGCTTTTGGCCAAACTCTATTCTTTCATCGATACGGACCAGCCGTTGAACCCCCTTTTGGCGTCGTTCTTTAGTAAGACTATCGGGGTACTCATCGGTCACAAGACTGTTCAGGTGATTGTCTGTTCTTTCGTCGTTCTCGACTTCTCTCGCTAATCCGACGTGTCTCGCGTTCCATGGATGCGAGAGATGACGCGACGACGACTTGCATGATGCATCGTTGCGTTACGAGTATTAAACGTGGTACGTTCTCCGTTTTCCTCTGATCCCTGCTGCCGACCACCCGAACGCGTCCTCCGAATCCTACGTTTCCGTCCCGATTTTCCAGAACTGGTATTCGTATCAGTTCACTTGTTTGCAGCTTTTAGCCTTCTTGAAGAGCCGTCAGACCTGCGTCGATTTGCTTCTGCGACATTTGGAGACGTCCGCGATCATGGATCTCGTGCTGAAGCTTGTCAGTCAAGTCGAGGGAAATATGCGACAACATATACTGAACGTACGTGTAGCCACGCCGGCTCCCGACCGGTTCGAGTCTCGTCGATCTCGATTCGTCGTTATATTTTCGCCGATCGATGACGGCTCTGTGTGTGCGTGCGTGTGTGCGTTCGGATCCTGAAACGATCCTCGTTCGCTTTCTAGTGGTTGGACGGCCAACGGCTGGTGCAGAGACTCGTCAAGTTGATGTCCCCCGATTCCGAAGCCAGCAGACACGCGAACGCCTCGCAGTTGCTCTGTGACATGGTGACCGCCGCGAGGGAGAATCGACGTACGTCCACGTCGCGCACCGGTCCGGATCCTATTTTGAATACTCTCGAATCGTGAGTACTTCCTGAGAAAATTCAGCCGCAGCCACGAACCAAATTTTTCCTCTCCGTCCGTGCTACTCGCGCGCCCCGATTGCCTTCATTCGACGCGGTTCTGCTTTCCGTTACAGTCCGGATACGGTCGGCCTGATATTGGAAACTGTTCTCACCGGTGACAGGAAAGTGGAGAGTAGTATTATCGGTGGGATTCAGGTACTTCTTACCCTTTTCCCGAAAACCAACGACGAAAGGTAAGCGGGTGTTTTGGGCGTCATTTGTTCTTTTTCTTCTTGCTGTTGCGAGAGAACGAGAGAGAGAGAGAGAGAGAGTGTGTGTGTGTGTGTGTGTGTGCGCGCGCGCGCGCGCGTGTGTGTCTTATCACGAATCGGACGTTGCAGCGGAATGAACGAGGGCAATTCGGTTCAGAACGGCATGGAGGACGAGGGAACCATGGACAGCACGGAGGACCGTGTCAAGATGTCGTATGCGACTTTGCCTTACTTCGAGCAGCTGCACAGACTTCTCACGGATCCACCTTATGTAACTCTCGTGATATTTTTTCTTTTTCTGAGAAGACGAGACGTCAGGTTTTTTCGAACTGGTCGACTGCTCGCCGCGTCCTCTCGGTTTCCAACGACTTGATTACAGTGACTGTATGTGTGTGCGATTGCGATCGTGTGTTGTTGCAGAAGCCTCCTGTCAAGACGACTCTCGGTGTCTTGGAATGTCCGGTGGGTATTACGCGTTTACACGTCGCGAAGCTGTTCGTCACGCTCATGGCAACGGACAATGAGAAGATTTACGAGACCCTGGTGGAATTAGGAACGTTCCAAACCTTATTGGCAAGTCGACACCCGACCCCATCTTTTCTCCCGTACCTCGATCCTCTTGCTTCCCTTACACAGTCGGCGGCGGCGGCGGCGGCGGCGATCGTTAATTCGCTTCTGTGTGTTTGTAGGATTTATTTTTTAGATACGTGTGGAACAACTTTCTACATACTCAAGTACAATGTTGCCTGGCTTTGGCTGTCAATTGTGATTTCAAAGAAACGAATGACGTTATTTATGATAATGTGAGTATCGGTGAGTGTGCGTCTGCCGAGGCAGGGACGAAAACGCGATTGACCCACGCGGAATCCATCTCTGTTTTCAGGTATTTAACAGATGCAGATTGATAGAAAGAATTCTGGAAGCATGCGATAAGAGTGACGCTGCGACGACGGAGTATGTTCGCTCGACGAGACGAGTATTCATCCCTCGTCACTCCGCGCGTGGTGCTGTCCACGCGACCGTGTAGCGTTGCTTCTAACGCGACTCTTGTGTTTTTAGAAATGAAAAGAACGAGAACCAGCGGCAGGGATACATGGGCCATTTGATAAACATTGCGAATAATATTGTTAATCGACGTGAGAGCAGTGAACGTTTAGATAAATTTTTTAAGGACAATTTGTCACCCGAGTGTCTTAGCAAATGGGATAATTTTGTGGATACAGAATTGGCAAAGATCAACAAGATTCATCGGATTCTCCTGGTACGTCCGGCCCGGCGGCTCGATTTTCGACGCGATCCCCTCTGTCTCTCGCGAGGCACTCTCGTTCTACGTACGAGGTGCCGCGATTCACAATTGGTCCCACTACTGCGACTACTTTTTCAGGGTGGAAAGGCTGAAATTATGACGGGCTCCAGTGACAATCCGGACGAATATAGTTCTTATCCCCCAGAAGATTTTCTTCGGATACAACGAGTCGAACAAGTTAGTAATAGAATAGATTCCTCTCCCACGAGAGTGACTCGATTGGATGACGTCGGTTCGTCGAATCATACGCGTCTGTTTCTGTTTGCAATTTCTAGTTTTACTCCAAATACGTGAGCCAACACATGACGCCGCAGTTCACGCAGAACTTTGGATTTCACGATGAAGAATTCAACGACGGTGACGACGTTCTTCCGTGAGTAATCGTTTCTTTTTCTTCTTCTTCTTCTTCTTCTTCGTCGTCGTCGTCGTCGTCGTCGTCGTCGTTATACGTGATGATGTCGTTCCGCGGAGAAAAAAAAAAAACGCACGCCTTCCACGCGTTGAAACGATCGAGACGAAAGAACGACTGGGAGAATACCATTTCTCCTACGAACAGTGTGACGTGAAATAATATCGTTTGCAATACCCCCTTCTGTCTATAAATGCTATTATAGTACCTCGGTTGACCAATTAACAACGTTGGCCTTTACTCTCAGTGAGGAAGATCTCGACAAGAGCGAAGACATGTTCACTAAGGTACGGTACCGTGCGAGCGATCGCTTCGATTACGCGCGACGCTCGTCTCGTTCGATTTCGAACGAGTCCGACGACGCGAGTCGTTTCTTACGTCTGCTGCTCCGTCTCCGTGCAGATATGTCAGCAAAAGCAGAAGGCGGATTTGGAGGATGGAAACGCGGGAGCGGAATGGGGAGCGGACGAAGGCGAACTTACTTTCCAAACAGTGGTGGACAAACGCGACTGGCCGTCGAAACAGCAGCAGCACCAGCAGCGGCAGCTGCGACAGCAGCAGCAGCAACAGCAGAACGATTCGAATTCGTCCGACGACGAAGAAGACGACGAGACGCTGATGGACGTTCAGTCTTTTCCGAAGCGTACGGTTTCCTCTTTTGCGGACGTCCGCATTCATATATTCGCTTTGTTTCGTTGCCCGTGAACCCGTCTACGCGTTTTACTGCGTACAGTTTTCAAGTGCACGACAACTTGCAAAGTGTTGCCAATGTTTCTCGTTTTCTTCTCTGCTTCTAAATTCGTACGTTCGTTTGGTTTATTTTTTAATGATTTATTAATGGGTTCTAGTTTCTGCCGAGAGATCCTACTTGTTTTCCGGTCTTGCGTCCATCGAGACCGTCGCCGACACCGCCACCGCCACCACCACCAGACATTGGGACGTCGATCCGTGGGACGTTGTGCCGTCCGCGGAATCAGTTGAATCCACCGGTTGGGCTAATTTTGATAATTTCGAAAATACTCTGAACATGGAGAATACTGTGATAATAGATAATAATAAAATATGCGATGAAAGTAAGAAGGAACGAGAGTCGTATACGGAAAGCGTGGTGGACAACGAGACGACGACCACGACGACGGCGACGGTGACCACGACGTCGACCACGACCGATACTGCCGCGTTGGAGAGCGTAAAGATAGCCGCGGTGGAAACCATTGGCGCGGCGGGTGATACGAAGATCGAGGATTCATCGATTGATCGGAGTAACGCTTCGCCGCCGCATGTAGAAACGAATGTGAATCGTTCGACTGAGATCGCCGCCGACGCCGCCGCCGCCGCCACCACCGACGGGAGCAGCTTGTACGGGAGTTATATCGCGGACAAGAATGCGAACCCGAATGAAATTATTGTGGATCACAGCAGGTAAATGAAAAGAAAATCTCTCGAATGTTATCTGTTCATATTTTATATGATACCCTTCCATGTGTATACGCGTGCCGTCGCGTGTTCGTTTGTACGCGTCGCATCTCATGTGTACATATGTTCCCGCTTAGGGAAATCAAGTGCGAAGGGAACAACGTGGAGAAGGTGATGGTGGAATCCACGGAGACTACGGTACAAAGTGAAATTCGGTCGTCGAGCGAATGTGAGAATTCGTTTAGCGGAAAGAGAAACGAGATACCGGAAGCTGCTGCTGCCGCCGCCGCCGCCGCTGAGTTACCGTCGACGTATGCCAAGTGAGGAATTGGTCTGTTTCTGCGTACGGCATTGCAATAGAACGAAAAATGAAAAAAAAAATCATATCAAATATAAATTTGTACGACGAACTGGATCGGAATATATATTACGTCCCTATATTTTCGTTAGATCGCATTAATTGTGCATCGTCGCGTTGGCGCCTGGACACGAACGAGTAACGACTCGCAGCAGGGTATAAATACGGAATGAAAAGTAAAAGACTAAACCGACGCTCAACTACGATTAGTATATATATATTACTTGTTGATGTATATGTACATGTTTTCGGATCGCCAAAGTTTCGATTATAGTCACGTACGTCGTACATGAGATCCAAACGCGCGCGCGCGCGCGCGCGTGTGTGTGTGTGTGTGTGTGTGGGTGTGTGTGGGTGGACGTTGTTACGAAAGACGACAACGGGTCTCTTCGAATTGTTATCGTTCGTATGAAATCGATTGGACATTGTGCGAATCACATCCTTTGCGTCGCGTAGGAGATGGGTCGCGCGCCCTTTATAACGAAATCGACGACCACCAGTTTCGTACGACGTCGCTCGTCTCCTTGTCTCGCAGCAGCTCGCCATGGCTGTGCATCCGCGCTTTACGTGTACGTCGTACGTTTGAATGATACGCGAGGTTCCTCGAGACATCGCCGCTGTTGCTACCGCCGCCGCCGCCGATGATAAACGTACTTCGTAAAGAAAACTGGTGCTTTTGCTTCTTCGTTCGATAAGGCAAAGGTACTTATGTGCAGCAGTGCCTATTGTTTCATTGAGCGATTGCTCGTGCAACGATGCGATATAACCGCGCGTGATCGAGCCGAAAGAAGAAAATTATGTATTTTTATTACGTTGATGATATGATTCGATTCATCCGATGTATACACGATGTAATTGTACTCACCGAACTGTCTCAATAATGAATTTTATTTGATTTGCATTCCAAAACAAAGAGCTGTGTGAAACGATCCGTTCTCTGTAATCATTTTTTAGACAGATCATCTTCCAAGGAAAAGAGTAGCGTTCGATTGAAGAGGTAGCCGATTCGAGCTGGTGTACACTTTGATCGATGTGTACATAACTTCTTTTTTCGTAATGAATACGCTGTGACTCGTTAGTTATTTGATTCGATCAACGATTTTGGTACAATGATATGTTTATAGTATCGTACATGAAACATTGTACGCATGAGTAATAAATATAAGCAGTGTTCACGATCAAAAACCAAGGAGGTCTGTTACTATTGTTCGTTTCCGTTATTTTCTGCGACGAATGCCGGTTGACTGTCCTACAGATAGATGGGGTGTGATGGTGGAGAAAGAAAGACCGGAACGTCATCGAAACCGGAACACGGAGGTGGATGCGAACGTGTAAGAAATTTTAACTTGGTTCGTTGACTCGTTCAAGTTCTATTGACGACTTTCTTCATCGTACGAGAAACTTGTTGCTGCGGTTGACCGGCACCGCTACCGCCACCACTGCCGCCGCCAACGACGACGATTGGTCTGGCCTATCGTCGAGGTGGTAGGAGTACGACGAAATGAATGAATCGGTGTCATCGGTAGTAAAATATAATCGTTTAATCTCTTCGTATAAATTTTCAAAGTGTATCTGGTAAAGACTACGAATTAAAATATTTTGAATATTAAATTTTGCGTAGGTACTTTTGTTTATACAATCACGAACATTCCTGATCGTGATCGATAGTGAAAATGTATTTGTACTCGCGTACATCTAAATCCCGCTAAAAACTTGTAAATATTTTTGCCCCATCTGGTCTGCTGGTCTTTCCTGTGTGTATACGGTGTATAGTTTCTCCTGTCGCAAAAAGAGAACTTTACGTGACGACGCGATAAATTGCATGTTATGGGCACTGTGCAACGTTCGCGACTTTTCAACGAAAGGCGACGAAAGGCGACGTTCTCTCGCGTAAAGCTCAAAATACTCGCAGAGCGCTACACCGAGTTTACGATATTTTGATTCACCGCCGCCGCGTTTACCTATTTCACTATTTTACTATTTTACGCGATATTGAACGTCTGTCCACTGCCTTTAGCATCGTGGCGAAAAAGATTGTATTAACGAGTAGCAACAATGGCAGTGACCACAGCAACCATTATCGCGCGAACCCACTCTGAGACCCGTGTTAACTTTACTTGGACGGATGGATCGCTTCTCCGTATATACGAAATCCGTATCACGAAATTTCGCGCGCCCGCGCGTATAAATCTATGAATGAACCAAGATCCCAATGATCTAGCCGCGTGGTGTCTGTATTACGTACTCGAACTGCCTCGGAACACGATCGACGTTAAATTCGGTAAAGGACCGTCTCCGGTCTAGCACGCGACACCGTGCAGTGCTGAATTCCAGTTCAATGAGTTTGTTTCACTTCTAACAATTGAGGATAGTTTTCGACTATGTTCAACAAGATTCCATCTATGTACGTTCTTAGCTGCGCGTTCACCTCTTGTTGTTCCTTTAACGCTTGTCTCATCTGAAACACACGAAACGACGATGATGATAATGAACAACACGATGATTCAACGTGATAAACGTCGCTGAAATTTCTGATTTGACGTACTTCGGATACTGACGTACTACAGGGTGGTTCACCGTGTTCTCCGAGAAATTGTCCCCCCATCTGCAGCATAAATCGAGACGATTCGTAACAACGCTAATGACAACGCGAGATGCACGAAATTACAATATTCGTAGGTAGAAATTTATTGTAAACTTTAACGTACTTGATGATGATCTTCTTGATTCATGCCAGCTAGCAATTCTACAGCGAGACTTGGCCCTTTCTCGGCGGTATTGTTGTTACAGGGATTCAGCAGCAAGAGTTCACGGCCTGCCTGCAGAGCCGCCGCAGCTTGCAATTCATCTCGCGATTCCTCCAGACCTTGTGCGTGTGAATCATGTCGCAATGTTGAAAATGACAACGGTCTAATATCTATTTGTTGTTGTTGTATTGTTTCAAGAAATACTTAATGCGAACGTAGACGTACTTTTATTGCGTGTCTTTAGTTCTTCCACCTGTTGCATCAGCTCCTCCTCCATCCTCTGATGATCCCCGATTCTGACGGAGAGTTCCTGCCTGGCAGCTTCTACCTGATACTGAGCTTCGTTCGCACGGCTTATGGCCTGACGTTCGCTCTCTCGCGCGCTGTCAGATTCCCTTCTAGCCTCTTCCAGATCCGTTTCCAGTCGACTTTTCTCCGCTTTAACTTTTTCGAGTTGTTCGCGTAACCTTCCTATTTCTTCTCTTAAATTAGTACCCTCCGACTCTATCGCTTGCAATTTGATCGCATAGTTTTCTAATTGCAACTGTCGTTCGCGTTCCAAACGACTTGCCCAGTCTCTGTATCTCCGTTGTTCCGCCTGATTAGTGAACGAATCGCGTTAACAACGAAGCGAATGATAAAAATGAGTAACGATTCGTTCCGCCGCCGCTGCTGCTGCTGCTGCTGCTACTGGATAGACGAGTAGTTAGTTACCTGTAGCCTTTCCTCGGCTCTGGTCTCGGCGTCTTTGGCAGCTTCCTCCAACATTAATATCCTTGCTTGAAGCATAGCATTTTCCTGTTTCGCTCTGGCGTAACGCTCTTCTCCGACCGATTGAGTGTCTACCAAAGCATCCATCTGTTCTTGTATCATCTGCACCTGAAAAAATATTGAGGTGAAGACCACCATTACCACCACGTATGGCATATTAAATATGGAATAAGAAAACGCTTCTCGCGAAACACGCGAGAGAACAGAAAAGGTATCGGCGCGGCGCGGTAATAAAGCGACGGGTAGTTCTCGCTTAAAAGTACGCGGGTGTACGCTGCAGCAGACTTCTTGAGATACTGCAGCGATTAGACTGTCGACCCTGAGAGCCGAATCATTTTATTCGTACGTGTTAGATGATCGAGATCGCAGTTTCCGATAGTCTCACGTCTTCAATTTTCGACGGGTAATTCGGCGTCTATAAGTAGCTCCTGCACTGGTAGCATATGTATAACGAGTGTACAGCTGTACGTCTACAGAATACCCTACGCGCATTTAAATACATGTTCAATACGAGTTTCCAAGTTTAATTTCGAATAAAATAATCGACCGCGGTTCAATGACTGGTCTCGTCTATTCATTACGATATAGTTGAGTGAAACGGCGCATTTGTTGGCTCCTACTATATCGAATTCCACTTCAGTGTCCGACTACTTTGAGTGACTACGTCGTAGTATTCTATCGTCGTCGTCGTCGTCGTCGAGTAAGTACGGAGAAAATGTCACGTTTTCTATCGCGACAGCGTTCGCGATTCATCTTTTTCTCTGACTGATGGTCGTATCTCGTCCCCGTCGATCCATTACAGTACAGGATGGATTTTAATACCTTGGATTATTGCGCAATAATAAATAAGTTTTTACTACCCACCACACTACCGCCGACTGCTACTACCACCACTACTACTGCTTTACTGTTCGAATGTAGTTTCTCATCTGTTGGAGAGAATTTCATTCATACGCGAGCCTAGTTGACCTAGTATTCCGGGGATCTGATTGTGTGATCTGTTGTTCCCCGCCGAATGACTGAGACTGTGGATGGCCTTACTTGCTCGGTTAGTCGAGGACCGCGACGATGACGGGACAGTGGTGGACCGCGGGAAGACGGCTGTCCGACGAATTGGAACTGGCCCTCCCACAAGTCGTATTCGAGGCCGGCACCAGGCCCAGGAGACGGCCCCTCCCCGGCGGAAGTCATGATACGATTGTCATAACGTTCGATCGCACCTTCTGTGTCCGTCTCGTCATCGTCGTCATAACTGTTCGAATCCATTATGATTCGTCGTGTTATCTCTCTCTCTCTGTCTCTCACGTCACGCCTGTGTCGGGTAGACTCGTCGTCATCATCCTCTTTTACACTACTCCGCCGTCCGCCGACGATTCGATACAGAAGATTTCGATTCCGTTAGAACGACGACGTGCTGCCTGCTGCACGTCGTCGCCGGTCCCCCCTCCTCCGCTCTACAACGACACTCCGAACCTAACCTCGTAAGCTCGCCGCACCTGGGGAACCTAGTGGAAGTAGTAGTCCTCGAAGAATGAACGCGCAAGGATGATTTCGTAAGATGCACGGAAAGACCAACGACACTACGCGACGCACATCCTCGCGACTCCTCGATCGTACTTGGAATATAATCGTTCGCCTGAATCGCCCACTGTACACTGGCATTAGCCAAGAGGCTATTTGTGCACTCCATACTACGTATCGACTAACTTCTCAGTCGCTTGAATCGCGCGCATACGCACGCACGCACACACACACAAGCGGTCCAACATCGTGCGTGCGTGCGTACGTGCCGTCACATTAAGTATACATCGAACGTCGCGAACGGAGTTTCAGCGACCCTGCCCATGCATTCTTTACGAATCTAATTGCAGTCTAATTTCTGGAAATAATTTATCAAAAATGCTGCGACGTATTAAAAAATTACGTGCGACCATTTCTATTGCGACTGCGGAATGAAAGCAAAATTCTAATCGGAGAACTAGATTAACTTTCCAGAAATGATTTTACGCCCCCTGATTATCTTACGCAAAGCAGCATGCTTTCACCAGATGATATCCTCCTCTTCGGGAAATAAATTGAAAATTCGTGAATTGAACGTTGCACAGGATGACTTTACATAGAAAGATCTTTCTGTTTATTTGTGAACGCGCGCCTGTTATGTAAAGATAATAAGTTTAGTAAAGCTTATGCAAATGGGATTGAGGGAGATACCTAAATAATACGAGGTCAATGAAACGCTTCGCATGATACCTTTATTCGGAGAAACTGCTGCTGCTGCCGCCGCCGCCGCCGCCGCCGCCGCCGCCACCGCACATTTTCTTATAAACGCGCAATCCGAGATAACCGATTACAAACAGAACGATAAAGAAGTTAAGAAAAGGCCAACCTCTCCAACTTATAATTCCTCCAGACCTTAATTTACATGTCATACTCCTATGTATTAAACGCGCGCGGGCGCGCGCGCACGCGATTCCCGTAAAACTTTGTTCGATTTCGATCGCGATTTCTTATCTTTGTAAACGCGTAAAGAATTTTGTTCGGGACTATTTACATTTTATCCTCGATCGTGTTTTTGCAATGTACGCTTGCAATTGTTCGTCGTCGAGTTCTAACTTCATGATTTTCCATTTTTCATTTCTCACCTCGCGTAGAACGTGCGAAAAACGTATAATTTTTCGTAGAGAGTTTATTTTTGCTATAAAATTTTTAAATACGTTACAGCATTCAAGAAGGACACGTCGGATGGAAACGTTTTATAGTAACATTTTATTCAACGAATCGATGGATTCTTATCGTTTCATCGGCCGCGGTGATTTGCACTTTTCTGAACGTACTATTCGTCCTCGTCCTCGTCCTCCTGGACCAAAGTACGCACCACGTTAAATCTGTGTAATCTTGATTAAACAGGTAGACCGCTTCGCTACAATGGAGTGCGATCCTATACACATACAAAATATGTGATGCGTACACACTGAACGAAACGCGTCTCTTTGTTAAAGTGCCTGATTACCTGGTTCCAACGCCTGGATCAGTTTACTCGCTCGTGACCGTACGCGTTTCTTCGAGTTCGAGTTACCGCAATGATTAGCAACGCCATTGACTTGTAAACGGTGTGTGAAACGCGAAAGGAAAGTTACCAAGCTCGTTTAATTGCTGTTCGTGTTCATGACGCTACCGATCGTGTGATATCGTTCACAAAAGTATCAGATATATCGGTGGCGACGTTAACTTTGTTTTCCAACCGGTTGTATTCTATGACACCTTCGTTTCTACTCGCGTCGCGTTCGCAAACCGAGTAATTAGTTGCACGTTTCGTCGGCCACGTGCCATCCGACACAGGATGACAATCCTCGCATGCATCGCACAGAACATTATAATCTCTATCGTTCGGATCGGTTAGATCGGAGTATAGAACGTATTGGGCGGCGAGATAATTTTCTTTCCGCTCCTTTTTTCTCTTCGCGGTTGCGGCGGCGGCGGCGGCGGCGACGGCGGCGGCAGTAGTCTACAGGTGGTCAGAAAGGTCATCGGTTCAGTTTTGGTTATTTTTTAAGAGACCCTGTCCCGATTATGATCCTGGACATGGGAAGCGTTATCGTACACTGTATATTTACTCGTTTGAAATACGCGCGCGCGTTCGTTCTTATTGATTCATTCATCCCTAGACTGCCGATTTTTATGCAAGATATAAACGTTACGTTCTTTTTCCGGACGCTGGAAATGCATTAAATCTGCAGTCTGGAAGTGACGAACGAAATGAACTTCTTCCAACGTCGTCGTGTCTCGTCTATTGCTATTCACTGTTCTACAACGACGACGAGCCACGACGATTACGCGTTCGCGACGACCGGAACACGCAACCGGGCTGGGAAAGAAAGCCAGATTTACCTGTAATGCTGCTGGTTGGATCAAAGTGGGTAACCTGGCGTCGTGTAATCTTCGCTGGGTATCGCGAGATAGGGACCGATAGAAGATAAAGCTAACGATGAACAGCAACAGAAAGAAGAACAGTACAATGCCGAACCATGAAGAGCCACCGTTGCCAACGCCTTTCGGCTCCTGGACGTCGTTGCAATAAGGAGTGTAATATCCGCCCGGAGGATGGTACGGGTAAGGGCCGTATGGGTTCAAATAAGGCGGTGGTGGTGGATAATAGGGTATGTAGGGTGGATGCGGCGGCTGCTGATGACGGAATCTATCGTCTGTCGGATTTTCACTACTGGTAGGGGATGATCTTGCTCGGGGCGGTGATTGACAGGGTGAATTGCGAGCGCACATCTAAAGATCTCGACGCTGTTTATACATTTTACGAGGTGGTCATCGACTGTACTCTCGCCAAATACGAGAGTAATAATTTTGCATAGGGTTAAACGTGATGATGTCTCGGAAGTAAATTTGGTCACGACGACGACGACGACGATATAAGATCTTTATATCGATATTAATTGAGTCGAAAACTTCAGGTATCTCGAGTGGCCACATGAAAACAATGACGGTTGACAACATGAATCGTACGCTTCGGTCTGTCTGTCTCTACTTCATCTCTATTGCGTACAGTGTCGGATCGTCGATCTTGTGTTACGCGTTCATAGTTGTGTAATGAGAAGAGTACTCACTTTGTGATTTAGACCGATGATGACATCATCCTCGAGGGAGACATCGCTGTACATATCGTCCGCGGGATCACAGTTGGAACCTCTACCAGAGCTGTTGAAACTGCCGCTTCGATAAAGCTGACTGCAACGAACGAGAATAATGTACAACAAGCTATAGCAGCTACTAGTAATCGCAGTAGCAACAACAGCAGCAGCAGCAGCAGCAGCAGCAGCAGCAGCAGCAACAGCAGCAATCTGTAGAAATCATCTACTATCCTCGACGATAGGGAGAGTATATATACATATACTTTTCAGAAACGAAATAATTCAAAAATGAGACAAACGGGAAGATACTAGTAGGTAGTAATTAATATCTGCGCAAGGAGAATAATTCTAGTAGTATAGATTTGTGGGAGCATAAAAGGAAATGGAAGCGCAGATAGTGCCCACGCTTTAGAAAGTCCACCACCGCCGCTGCCGCCGCCGCCGCCGCCGCCGCCGTTGTTGTTTCACGAAATGACTCAAAGATTATCGTTGAACGTCGCTCGCGCGGATACCGTTCTTTATGGTTCGCTTTCGAAACGTAGATTCCTCGCTGCTGACAGTGTGTGAGTTACATCGTTTCTATTGTTATACCATGATGTCATTTCTCGGAGTTCGAAGAAAATACATTTTGGGTACTTTTCCACGCGTTTACCAGGCTCAATGATATAATAGGCGGTAATACGTTGTTAATTTAAACACGTCGTAATTGTCGAACGAAAACAACTTTGTGTAACATCGTACAGTTGTTGTTAGGAAGAGTTGGTAAGTTATCTTACATACCTTGCTAAAGCATTGGAACTAAGCCTCTTTCTTCCAGAGCTGTAACAGACGAAAACGTTAACGTGACCGTGTATATGTATATCCGAAGATGTTGTAATTTTGTGACTGCTGTTCTCTTCTACTTGTTGTTAGTTTTAATCGATTCACATGCGCGCGCGCGCGTATCACCCTCTAGAACGTAGTTCGAATCAGCATTTCGTTCGCCAACATCCCGACGACAATCGGCCAAATCGCAATTTCTATAAATGAACCAAATAGATAGTCGACGGCGAAAATAGACCAAGGTCGAAATTCGATTCGACCAGCAGAGCCAAGAAAGACACTGCTGCTGTACATACTGCGTCTGCTGCTGCTGCGTAAAATTGTCATAGAAAATGTTGTCGATGGACGTTCATTGTGAATGGATGACCGTGTGCACTATTTAATATTTTCTCTTGTTCAACACCTCCACTACTGCTACGATTTTTGCCCGCTTCTCCCACGCTCCGTATACACGCGTACACGAAGAAATTTTAATTAACTTCTCGCCGATAAGCCGCGGGCATTTCTTCGGGAACGAGTTTCTTATCCGCCTCCGCGTCCTCCTCGGTCTATACGACTAACACGACTAAAGACGTCCGTAATTTATCAGACGGTGTTACAGAAGCAACTTTTTCGCATACGACATCGTCATTGTCCTCGGTGAGGTGAAAAGAAATTCTCTCATGCTGCTGAAATAAAATATATGTCCGCCGCCGGTGGCACGTGGTGAACTTCGGTTTTTGCACGCTGCCGCCGCCGTTGCCGCCGCCGTTGCCGCCGCGCAGCTTCCGTTCCAGACGGAACACTGCTTGCCACGAACAGTGTTTAATATCATATTTAATTATTAATTGTTCGATCGGTCCGCGCGGTTCGAATAAACTCGCGGCTACCCGCGCGAGTTATAGAAAAAAAGATGATGTTCCACGCAATTAGTAAAAAGTGCTTACCAGGGAGGTGTTCGCCTGAGTGACGTTCGCAGCCAAGAATGTCTTCCTATGGTTGAATTCGGACTTCTTGGATTTCTATTTGAGACGATAACGAAAACATTTACAATTCCATTGTTCAATTCTAAAATCTTATTTTCAAGTATAATCGATGATTGAACAAAATAAAATTAGTTTCTAATTGAATTCGAATTCGATTTGGATACGGATACGGATGAGTACGAGATACGACCGCGAAATGCCATGTGATCGTTGAGTGTCTGTTGCATGCGTTTAATGCCGTTCAGGTAGGCAGGCACAATCGGGGAACGAAAAAATGTATGTACTGTATGCAACAGTTTGTAAACGACCAAATGGTGGTTATTAAATGAATTCCGAAAAACGCGAACATGCGAGCTGCACGGTTTTAGTTTTTCTTTCCACGCGAAAACGTTTCTTGGACGCATCGTATCGATCTAGCCAAGCATATTATATATATATATATATATATATATATACATTTAAGCGTGCAGGAAACAGATCCGTTCGAATGATACTCGCGTACAAATCGTATACATAAATTCTCAGAATACTGAGTACCGCCAATCTTGTAAAAACAATACGTACTGCAAGGCACCGAAAGATAAATGACAAAAGGAGATGACACCGAATAATGTCACGAACCGACAATTCCGAACACCCACTTATTAACGTCGAACATATCTCGCGAATCTGAACAAAAATACAAACTTGTCGCTATAGGAAATAAAAATAGTAATTTATTCACGCACGTGCGTCGCTCAACGATCAAGACACCAGTGTGTATATATACTATATACGGATCGCCGACTGGAAACTGAACGATCTGTTTGTGTGTGTAATTGAAAAATGTTTGCGCGCTAAATCACGGCAACGCTACTTCTCGTTTCAAACTACTGCCGCCACTGCCGCCGCCGCCGCCGCCGCCGTCGTAGTACCATCGATATCATCGTCGCCGCAGCAGCAGTTACAGGGAAACAGGGAAAACTGGATCAATATGCAGATGTATGTATGTGTGTGTGTGTGTGTGTGTGTGAAGATATATAGAGATATAGAAAAACCGGAGCAACGAACTTACTTGAGGAGGAGGGAATTGGTGCCGGTAGGCGAGGGTGCGGAGCTACTACCACCCGGCGGCGAGTCCATCCCGTCGTCGGCATCACCTTCGACGGAACCGAACGCCTCGTAGCTCTCTTCCTCGTCGTTCTTCACGCAGCAGGGCTTCTCGCCGCAAACACCATCGATGCGTTCGGGACTAGCCGAGAAATGTCCAGAGTCTTGAAGATTCGGGTTGAGATCTACCACCGACGGCGGTGGCGGCGGCGGCGGCGATTCCGCCGCCGACATAGAAAACGAGGGCGGACCACTTCGGCTCCATTCGTCCACGACACCGGGTGCACCGTTCACGCGGCCGTCACCCTCGTTATGCGATTGGCGAGCACCCGGTAAGATGGCATCACCATCACGAGCTACAACGTCACTGTCGGACACGACGACATGCGATGTAGCCACGTTGTTAGGTGAGACATTTACACAACCCGTACTGGAGCTTACCGCCATCCTTCGTTATCCAGATTGGCTGCTCGGCGGAACCGACTGAACCAACAAATATCCGACGAGCTCCTTTGACCGTCCCGCTGCTGCAACTGGAGTCGACGTCGTCGTCGTCGTCGTCGTCGTCGTTATTGTCGTCGTCTTTCTGAAACAAAACCCGAACACTGACATTTTCCAGGGCGAATAAAATATTGACGACGACGACGACGACGACGACAACGACCACAACGATATCGGTTTCGAACGGCGAATCGAACTTTTCGAAAACTTTTTAACATCGCACTCATCGTACTTCGTATGCACTGTTTACCTGGTACGATACCACATAGTACAAAAGCAATGATCTATTACTATGACAGTCGGCAACGACGGAGGGTCTATGAGTCAGACGAGTCGTAAAAGAGAAAGAGAAAATAAAAGGACACGTCCCTGGAATGTAACACGATCTCCGTTTTATCTCCTTTAGCATTCTTGACCGGTGAAGCTGACGGCAACGTACCGCCGTCGCCGTCGCCGCCGCCGAGAAACAGAGACAGGAAGATTTTGTAACGTTCACGATCTACGTACATACCTACGTACATGTATATGTACGTGAATGTAATTCTATGAATATGCAACATCACGCGGCTCTGACTCTAAGAAAAGCGTGAGAACCAGGAGAACACTGGTCATGATATATCGCTGACTCAAACTCGGACGCGATATGAGCCAAGTCCAAGGTGCTAAACATGTAGTTTGTCATGGTACATCTGCGGTTTTCAAGGCGAAGGCACACCGTTTGTAGAAGATAGAGGGTAGATCATCTACATTTTATCACGCATCGGAAAGATTTCATATTTATATGCATATAAAACGCGACGCCAACGCACAGTTATTGGCTGATTTCGATCTAGCTAGATTCAATTACTATAGGCTACACCACGCTTCGAATACGATCGATCGATTTTCATATTCGCGTTGATCACGCAACCGTGTATCGAGCAAAGCGAGCGAAGCCAAACCAATTAATATGACGACGACGACGACGACGACGACGACGACGACGACGAGCAACAAGTCAAATCTCGCAGCTCCGTTTTAAATATTTTCTTTAATACATATACACATTTAACTTACAATTATGACACGCTTTGTAATTTCGTTATTAACGAGAGAGAAAGATTAGACCGCTGCAATGCCCTCTCCCCTCTCGCGTACATATATGTCTTGATGTCTCACATCGAATAGATCGATTACCGTTTAATTCTCCTCGTGTTAATTGACACACATGTGCCGACGACGACGACGACGACGACGACGACGACGACTCATGATCGTTGTTCTCGACTTCGACTCGGTTCCATGCGATTATATCAGCAATGAAATGACTAGACGACAATAGTCAGTAATTATACAGTATGACACTGTGCTACTGTCACACTGTCACCTAGTCAGATAAAACACATTCAGATCTATAGCGATAATTTTATGATACATAGATCAATTTGATTTGCAAGCGTTCGTTTCTATCATAATTTTTATTTATTTTTGCCACCACACGTAAACGACGACGCATGGACTCGCCACGGCGAACACCAAGAACTTTATTAGCATCAATACGAGAATCATCTACGGCGCGCAGGATGACCGGCCTGGTACTTCCCCGGGTATAACTAGGGATTCTTAAATAAGGGATCGGACGAAGCGCTGCAGAGATCGGTCACCGGTGGGATACTTCTGATTTAAACTATACAGTTTAAACAGTTCAAGCTACATTTTTATGTTCATGGTTAAAGGATATGCGTCAGGTGTAGTGAAGAACTCATAACTTGAATTCTTAATATTAATTGTGTTTAGTAAGTGTATTATACACATAAATAAATTGATCAGTGTCTCCTTTTCATTAGTTTGATTTATATTGAATATTGTTCAATTTGTAAAGATAACGTTTTACAATTACAATAATTAACAAATTTCAGTTTGAAAAGCTGATATTCTGAAAATAGTAAACATTTTAAGACAGGTTCATCGGTACATTTAAGTCAGCATTAATTTTTTATAAAAAATCGTGACTTTTTATTTACGTATAATTGTATACTATAAAATATTCGGTATATAACTTTCGTTCAATTCGCAAGCTGAACTTGAACCTTTTAAGATGAACCTCCGTTTATCCCCGACATGGCAGCAACGGCGGCGCATTGTCTGATCCCTTGTTTAAGGATCCCCGGGTATAACTTGTCTCACTCGAAACGGAATGCGTAAATGCGTGATTTCGAATTGACTGGTGGGAGATAGTATTCCACCAGTGTCGCTATTTATGTGGAGCAAGCTCGAAAGTGTATTAGACTGTAGCAGAACGACGGCGAACAACACGCGAATACTATTACACTGAACGTTCGGCGACAGCGTGTAATACGTTTAACCTTAATTATTATATGATACACCGCAATATCGTTTAGCTTTGTTATTACACGGAGTCGATATATTAAAGTAATGCACGCACTTACAACGAGCTACGTCTTAATTCAGAGATACGACCGCGTCAAGTATTCGATGCGACTTTGAAACTGAAACACACCGCTCTTCTCAACGATTATTACGTATTTGCTCCTTGAACTCGTTGAAACTACAAATGATCGAATTTCAAGTTCAGTCCTGGTCGCATCAAATATGATGCGATTACATCTAAGCGACGCACGAAACCAGTTTTCATAGTCTTTATAATCTGATCAAAGGAGGTATAGCGCGCGCGCGCGCGCGAGTGACATCGCAGGCAACGTGCCCCACGTTACTACTACCTATTATTGTTATTGTTATTAATTCGTCTCTGCTGTAAGTAAATAGGTAGGTTGTTTTAGGAACGAAAGTTTCGTGAAAAGAAAGAGAGACGTCCGCTGCATCGTGCACTGTGTGACTCACCTTGAACCGAACGACAGCGAGTCAGCGAAAGAAATGCAGCAGCAGGGGAATTAATGTTCACCGATGCGCGAGACAAAACTTGGAGCGATTCGGTTGCGATCGAGTGAATGGATTAATTAACGGGACAAACGACGTGCGCGCGTATAGAAACGATAAAGGAACGATCGAGAAACCCGACACGCAGATACACTTTTCTAACGATAACTTGTCAACCACGGTGAAACACCTTCGGTATACACATCGCGCGAGTTACGATCAGGTAGTAGACGCGCACAAAAACCGTCACAGGTACAGGCAGCAGCGGCGAGTGCCCTTTTGTGCTTGCACACAGGTAGGTTCGCCGGAGGCCAACTGTTGGCCTCGCTCGGCAACGACGGAACCGCGATGAATTCGTAGACTGCCTCCTCGTGGCAATGGCAGATGAACTGAGAACCGAACAACAGCGGAACCGAGTTGACGAACGATCGAACGAGAGTACGACTGAAACGTAACGCGAAAACGAACGAAACGATCGTGCACTGATCACCGTGGAGAGGATCCATGCCAGGTGGTACGCATGCGCATCAGAACAGGAATGTTCGTGCATACACGAATACGTTTTACTATTGCACCCATACATAAAGGGATTTAGGTATACGTACATACGGCGGCCACATCGCGCTAAACATCACGGTCGTACCCGCTGCAGGTACGAGAAAGCGCCAGTGTCTCTCAACTTACGCGAGTGGGAATTTGAAGCTTTGTCAACTTCTAACCTGCATAAATAATATCTAGGAATAAAAAATTCGATTCGCGCGCCATCGCCACATAGTATACAGTCATATTTATCTGTTAATATCTCTGTTAAAAAAACTATTTGTGTCTCTGAATACGTGTTTTTACGAGCCGCTTTCCGAATTTTTCTTGTAAACCTCCTTATAAACCAGTTCCTGCATTTGCATCCGCAGCAACATTCTTCTGTCGGCAGGTAACGTTCTTATATGAGGTAAAAGACTCATGAGGAAGTAATAATTATCGTCGAAACGGTTTCCTTCGAGAGGATCGATCGGGATCCCAATGTTCCCGCCACCACCGCCGCCGCCGCCGCCAACGCCACCACCACCGCTGCCGTCACTGTCGCCCATAAGAACCTGTTCCGGCGAAATGTTCTGCAGCATCATTTCGTTCTCAGTGAGGTTGTCGGAGACGTTTTGAAACTCGAGATTGTCGAAACTCTCTTCGGCGGGTTCTTGCTTCACGTCTATCTGGTGATGATTGACAGCGTCGATCTTCAATCCGTTGCTGTCATTGCCAATCGACAAGAGATGATTCGCGATCAAGTTTCGATCGTCGATGTTCCTGCTGGTCGATCCGTTCGCGTTCAAGGTACCGCCGTCGCCCTCGCTTTCGCTCGGTATACGATCGTCGTCTTGGCAGCAGGAGTTGCTTCGTTCCCAAATAGGAGGACGAGGTAACATTTGTTCTTTTAAGAACTGTAAACTTTTGAAGTGTATCCATACCGGTCTGTTCCGGTGAAATTTGCTTTTACGGTAAACCTGGTCCTTCTTTAACTCTGCCCGAAAAGTATCTCGCAAACCTTTCCACTTCGCTTTTAATACCGGCTCTGGAAAACGTAGAAACGGTGGATCTTTATTCGCTGTCGTCGAAATCGTGTTTCTACGCGCGTATCGCAATGTGCTTCATTATGCGCTGATTTTACATGAAAGTTATTAGCTTTCAGCGACGAATGGATCAGGAAGTCAGAATTTATAACCGCGGTGCATATATCAGCGATAATAAAAACACTTTATTGACTCTGTGTGCACGCATGCGTTTTTACCACCGCCGCCGCCGCAGCCGCCGCCGCCACGCCGCCACCGCCGCCGTCACAGAATAACAACAGGCTTGCGCCGCCACACAGTGAAATTTAAATTTTCCTCCGTGTGTGTCACGACGATACGGTAAAAAATAGCAAGGAATAATTGTGAGTCGTTCATTTACTTAAAGTATGATTTTACGATGAATTAGGAAAATAAAATCCGATTTCGAATCGAGAATCTGTCTGAAAAGAGTGAGGTTAATCGAGACAATGCTATTCGTACATACGAGCGAGTAGGTATAGCGTCAGTGTATATATGCATGTACAAAGCTACGTACGTAAATGCGTACACACGTGACGTACACATAGACATACATTAGACAATGAACGGAGACGACGATAGAAAAATTTCTTGTTGCATTGAAGCGCGTATGTACGAGCAATTACGGTGTAAACATTTTGTCTACGCACAGAGAAACTGTGTACATGCTGTGTTACACTATTTTACAATTGAAATTATTGTAAATAGTACTTGTACAATGAACACGACGTATTGCTGAAGACGTGAGATATCATTTGTTGCTTGAACACGTGATTTAATCGCGCGAGCTATTAAACAGAAATATTGTTCGAGTGCCGACGTACCACCTACATACACAGAGGAAAGGAATCCCGAAAATGCGCGCGCGAGAATAACTCGGTTTGCCGCGGACAAATTAGATTCCATCCACCTACTAGGTAGCTTGAATATTGACGCGATTTCCATCCAAACGCGGTTCGTCACTTCGCGATTGTGATAAGAGATATGCCTTTGATTCCAAAGCGCTGGCCGTTTGTAAACTTCAGCGATTAGCCGATTCGCGTCCATCTTCACCTCGTCCCCCCTCATGCTAACCGGTCGGTCGGATCCCCGGAGGATCGCAGAAGGATAATTTTCTTGACGACTTTTCCGAAATAATACGCGAACAACACAAATGTATCGCGTGCGCTGGGGGCTAGTCAATCCGATAGGAACAAAGTACGGGCGAATACTAGCGCTGGGATAGCGATTAGCGCGCAGGACGCAGCTCTCGGGGTAACGATCGATTCGCGTTTCGCCCTCATCTTGCCCTTGCTAGCGCGAATAACTTTGTCTTTCCCTCCTACCCTACCCGTTGCGTCGCGTACACTACCTACACTACTTTGTTTTGTCGGTTTAAACATTTTTTCATTCCACTCCGTGCTTCGTCGTTTCGACGACGACACACGAAACTTTATACGCGACCGCAATAATTACAAGCGTGTAGAATGGATTAGATTTGAAAGCGACTCGCTCGTCAGTTATTTGGTCTATAATTGTTTAAAGAGTAGTCGACCACGTTATAGTTCAAATACAGCTCAATTCCTGTTTTTCAACTGCGCATATTTCAGATTTTAAACGATATGACGACGACGACGACGACGACGAATGCTTTCGAATTGATAGCGCAAGGCGCCGAAGCACGCGTGTACAAAGGTATTTACTTGGGACGATCGACCTTGATGAAAGAAAGATTCGAAAAGAAATACAGACACACGGATTTAGATAATCGCCTGACGAAAGATCGGATAAAGGCCGAATGTCGCGCGATACTTCGCGCTAAAGCTGCAGGTAAAATGGGGGCGAATCGCATTTCGCCGTATCCGATAAACCAGACGACGAAACATACTTGCTTCCCGACTTCTTCTCTCTTTCAAGGAGTTACCACGCCGGCTGTTTATTTAGCAAATTTTCAACGACGTTGTATTTACATGGAGTATATAGAAAATGCAGTGTTACTGAAAGAATTTATCGAAAAGAACGTTTCGAAGTCAGGAACCGACGTACTAGCTGATTCTTCCACGCTTCTGCTGAATGTAATTGCCGACGCACTCGGCACGATAATCGCCAAGTTGCATTCGAAAAATATAATTCACGGTGATTTGACTACGTCTAACATACTTTTGAAGAACGTTAACGAACACCACTCTACTGACACTGGGAACTATGACGATGGTATGACGATACGTTTGCAGCATACGTTTTCCACACCAATGTTCGATTCGATTCGATTCGATTCCGTCTGTTCTCGAGTTATTTACTATTTTTATTTGTAGTTACTACGAGTAATTTCGTCGTGATAGACTTTGGATTAGCTCGTATTGAATCGAGCGTAGAAGATAAAGCTGTGGACTTGTACGTTCTCGAACGATCATTGTCGAGTGCACATTCGGAGGTGCCTCTTTTGTTTTCGAAGATATTCGATACCTATCAGAAATGTTACACGAATAGAAATCAGTGTAAAGAGATCGTTACAAAGTACAAGGAGGTGCAATCACGGGGGCGGAAACGACTAATGATTGGTTAGAGCTCATCGCCGTGCTTCTTTTCTTCTTATCAATACATTCAAACAGATTTTATTGACCCGGTCGTATCTTTAATTATTTACGACGTACACGTTGAATAAATATAAATGATCCTCTTGGACGTGAGTAATAGTTGACGACTAACATCGACAACATCAATCGAATATTAGGCTTGGTAAGAGCAATTAAAAATTCACAAAGCAATGCAAAAAGAGTTTTATAAAAATTTCGCACAAATGATACTTCTCTGTATTGAGCCTGTGTTTCAATATTGACCAAAGGATGCCTGTTCCTTGTTCTCTCGTGTCCTTCCCAGGCATACGATCTTACAGTACTCATTCCTATCTATACGACGACGACGACGACGACAATGACGTGTCGTTCGTCCGTACCGATCAAAGGAAAAATCATTTGAAGCGAACTAATTATTATTACTTTTGTTGTTGTCGCTGTTTTTGAGCAAAGAGAAGACATTTCGTTTTTCAGTAGACAAATATTCTTTTTATGTAATAGCGGTTTAATTACGTACAAGTGAATTATAACAAATTCTGCTCGGTATGTTCGTCGAATGCATTTTGCGTGGTGGGTACAAAACGTGTCGTCGTTTCGCAGACTAACACGTGAATCGTTCTCTGCTGCGAAAATGTTTGAGATAACGTTTTCGTGACGAGTATTAGCATGTGTGGTTCATGCGATCGATTTTCAATGGTCAACAGTCCCCCGCTGTTGCCCGCCGTAATAATTATTATTTGAGATATACAGAACCGCAGATAAGGGATCAATCGAAATGCAGCCCCGAGTATATGATGATCCAAGTTACCTAAATGCCGTAATGATTAATTATTGTAAATTGGAAATATGGTTCGAAAATTATATTACCAAGAAACCAGCAAAAGATGTCATGAAACCTTCCTTGGTTAATTCCCATACACCACCAAATTCTTCCTCGTCAATTTGTTGAAAATTACTGAAATACAGGTATGTAACACCCGCGTTAACTAACACGAAACTGAAACGTACAAATACGAAGGCATCGTTGAATGGTACAGTTGCATAGTACATGATACATATTGTCATTGTTCATTAGTTGCTGCTGCTGCTGCTGCTGCTGCTGCTGTTGTTGCTGTTACAATTATTATAAAACTTACAGTAGTAGTGCTATGAAACCTTTCAAAGGTATAAGGCCCCATCCTATGCCAACTATGATGCCGATCGCTTGCCTGGCCCAGTATATAACGTCGAGAAACTCCTCCTACAACGAACGAAACTGTCGTAATCGTTGCACGAATAAACTGTGTACACGTATCTTAAACATTAGGTGCTGCTGGAAATAATCTAGTCTACTATGGTTATGTTTACTTTGTCCGGCCATTCGGAGTTTGCCGTTATTGCACGTGTCCACACGCTTGACTCGCATCGGTTGCCACCGTTTCCAATCTTCTCGGATTTCGTACGCGACATTTTAGCCAGTTTACTTCTCAACTCTGCAGTGTGAATAGAAAGAACGTGTGATAAAATTCATCAGCATTTCCTGCGCGCGCGAATTGAATTCCGATCGTCGTCTTGCTCTTGCTCGGCGGTGCTTTAAACCTTATCTTCCGCTGCGCCGCGATACTGCCTGCCTGTCATTCACCAGCAGCAGGTGCCATTCACCATCAGCAGCCATATCTCCACTCACTCGAACTCTTGTGAATATTATGGAAACGTGCCAGATTTCATACAATTTTACACGCACGCGTACTAATTTCGTTACACGTCACACCACACGTCGTCGATGGTCGTCGACGACGACCCACCGGCGCCCGCCGCCGGTACTACATACGTAGTACCAGTAGTACCTGCCAGTATTTCATCAGAATGAATTAAATTCCAAGTATCGTCGTCATTTATTCGTATGGCGATCGAATTGTGTCGCACGTATGATTTGATATTTTTATTGTACGCCTGATCGAGCATTGAAAAGATAAGACGTACACTTATTAACACTCGTTTCGAATTTTGTCCCTAACACCTGCACATAGCTGGCTCAGTTTCGTTGTTACTAGCTGTACAGAATCAATGTTCAAAAGAGTATGTTATATTTATTGTATATACGATATGGGTGGAGGAACGATTAATCGGTTGTATATCTGTTTTAATAAGAGTCTTTATTTGCTAGCGATTTATATTGCTGACGATTAATAAGCACACGGTATCAAGATCTGCAAATACTCATGTTATGTACTGCTGCTGGTTTACATTCGTTTCTGACTCGTACAAGTAAAGATACTAGACGCAGTAAAATGAATAGCAGATTTTGAGGCGCGCTTAACGGTACAACGCGTACGTGTACATTAATAGTGTAAATACAGGAATGTATTGAAGAATGTTTTATGTATTTTTATGTGTGTGTGTGTATATACATATAGACACACACACACACACACACACACACACGTGTATCACTCACGCATAATAATCCGTACACACTACACTTGCATTTAACATATTTACACACTAATTTAAACATATTGCGTCTATTACAGGTGATCTTTTCTTCATATATATATATATAAAGATGAGTAGTAATTATACTGAAAGAATGAATTATTACATTATAACTTGTTACAAATATACAAAACCATCACATTTTGGCACAAATATTTGAATTTCAGTTTCAGTATATTCGTATACAATCTGATGAAAATTTTTGCGCGACATTAAACGATCGCGAGGCAAAGTATAAAAATGAATTAATTTGATTTGGAAAAAAACCACCTGCAACGTATAGCAGTACTTTGTCACAACTGTATGCACTTGTACGTAAAGATACAGGTAGATACAAGTTCACAAATACCATTTTGTCACAAAGTTATTGCAAATATTTCCCTCTGTGTGTGTGTGTTCGCGCGTACGCGTATATTTGTCCTGTCTCCATTCAACATACGATTCTTGTTAAATTATAATAACATCGTGATTAGCTACCGTTTACGATACTGCCTTTTTCACATTATTCTGGAAGATTTTTCCAACTTCATAATTTGACGGATACTCAATCGATTGAATCAATTTCATCCGCTAACAAGGAATAAATATTCGTTCAATAAAGAGATCAAGCCTTTTTGGGCGGGTGGTAGATAGGTAGGTTTAATTGTGAGATTTTCGAAATCGATTTCTACGCGACACGTTCGTCTTGCGGTTTTCTATAGAAATATTCATGTTTACATCCGTCGTACAGACTTCTCAGCAGAATACAACGATCACATTTTGCTTTACAGTTCGTTTAAGGGCGAGATGGAGATATACTTAATTAATTAGCATGCAACATTATATGTTTGTTTAAGTGTATATAGATGTCTGTATGTAAAAAGACTTTGACGTTTCGCGTTAATCACGAGCGCAATTATTAGTAAAAATCCAATATCAAATAGATTGGTTATCTATAAGGATCGCGCTATATAATTTATCACCTATATAATTAAGGCTAGTTGATCGACTCGTCTAACTCGTTTATACACGTACCGTATGTACATATATACGCTTGATTCCCTAGCATCTCCGTGTAAATTGAACCGTGTCGGATCGAGATACAAAAAAATTATTCGTAAAAAGCTTCGTCCCGTAACTCATCCGTAAGAAAGACTCCTCCTTTAAATTATCTTTAATTATAATACAGATTATTCGACGAGAAGTCTATATAAAATAGAAAATATGAGTTGGAAATATTACAAAGAGATTGTTGAATCGCGAATGACAGCACACATAGTTTGCCACATCATCTCTTTCGATTCGATCGTCGATCATTAATCCATGTATAGACACAAGTTTAATTTCTTTCTTTTCGTACGAATAGCACGTGTACGTGCTGCGATCCTGTCCATAGTGTTCATGTGCGTGCGCGCGCGCGTGTGTGTATGTACACTTCAATTTCAATGGATCGTTAGACAGTTGACGCTGTACGCTCTACGTAATTTTCTTTCTTTCGGATTCGAATGGAAAACGTTTATTGTATCGTATGTTTTATGGCACACGAATAGGTATGATTTTTCTATCTGCTTTGTGCACACATCAATTCCGATTCTGTTTCCGAGACGTTCCGAGAGTAAAATAGTCGACTACGAACGCGATGTAAAACGAATATAAACGAAAATAACTTGTACGCTTTAAACAAAAGCTCGTATTTCTTTAACAATCCGTTGTGTCTAACTGCAGATGGTTATGTGAAAAGGTTTACGAAAAGTGCAACGATTGATTTCGGAAGACATCCCTCGATCGTCGATTAAATAATAATAATAATGAGATATCGCTCGTCTCTTTGATCGCAGCGGCAGTAGCAGCAGCAGCAGCAGCAAGTAAAATGTATGTAAACAAACAACGTATAAATATTTAACTTTACTAAACGTAACGTACTCGACTTCTTTTGTTAAAAAATATCATGAACAACTATCGAACAGACCACCATCACCATCACCACCACCTTTCTCATATGAACAATGAATTCTGTAGGAATGTTCCGTATTCATTATGATAGTTTTAGTCTTCAGTTTGTTGCTGATCGCAAAGTGTCGAATGATTTTAATACGCTGCCGAATACTTGTTTCTAAATTAAGGTAAACGTCGTCATTGATTTCGAAAAACAAAGTCCTATCCAATCTTTAACCGCCACCGCGCAATATGTAGGTCGGCAATTTATACGTAAGGCTCTCGCAGTCCCGCGCGGTCTCCAACTATTATTGTTGTTGTTGTTGTTGTTATTATTATTAATATTGTGTTAGCACTTCTATTAGTATCTGACTCTTTATGGCACGAACGTTCGGCGTCGCGTACATTTTGTGCCCCACATATAAAATACTCGAATAAAAGATTTTGTAATAAATATCCAGTCGTTTACGTAAAATTATTACCGTGTTCGGTGGTCACGATCAAACGTCAACCACGTCGTTGCTATAGTTGAAATTTGAATCGCGTAAGAATGAAGTACGTCGAAGCTTGAAACTCGTTCGCCGGTCCTCTTCACCCGTTCTCGGTACTTCCGTTTCCTGAACGAAATACACGTATATACATATATATGTATAAAGTTAGTGCTACACCAAAATATCTAAAGGGATAAGAACGATCGATTCATGTACTAATAATACTNTAATAATACCGATTTCAAGCGGCCGAAATAATTGTTCGCAAGCCAACGTAAAAGAAATGATCGAGTCGTCTTCTGCACAAGTTTATATTGCTTTGCGAAACTACGAACAAGGAAGAAAGAGACAAAGAAAATAAACAAAAACAGATACATGAACCGTGTACCTTGACTGGGTCTGGTTGGTTGACAGAACGCTGAAGTACCGACCTCCATGCTGCAGGTGCGGTATGCTCTAAAATAATATGTACAGCAAGGGTTCTTAATCAAAGGCGGTTGCAAACATGCTTGGAATGAACGAGGAACTGATGTCTAATTAAAAATTATGCATGATTCCCTGGCGGTTAATCGATGTACCGATACACCGATATACTGCAAGCATGCGAACAGAAACGAATGTACGGAATGTCGTGGTCGTCGTCGTCGTTAGCAAAACCACCACCATCACCACCATCACCACCACTACTACTTACCGTTCTCCTTCCTTTCGGTTTTACTCTTGTTTGCGAGACTAGCTGCCAATTCCCTGACTGATCTCTTTTCTACGCTCGTATTGCTTAAAGAGCTGGCAGTACTGCTGCTTGCGGATAATGTCGGCGGCAGTGAAGCGGGTCCACTGACGCCGCTGTCCGTCGACTCGTCCAGAGCATCGCCAGAGTCGGGTGTATTGCCCGCCGAAGTATTTGGACTAGAACCGTCGCTTAATAAATTAAATTCACCTGAAAACGGGAAATATGGATTATTTTTCACCAACAAATTTCTTCTTTTCACAGAGACAGCCAACAACGGTTCAGTTCATTCGTTCATTCGTTCGTTCGCTCGCTCACTCGATCGATCAGTTTCTCTTTGCGTACCAGATTTTCTATCGGTGGCCATGCTCCACGGTCTCGGTTTCGGGGCCGTCACAGGTGGAACAGGTTTAGTTTTCGAAAGCGCGCCGTTGTTTTTTCCATCCGGACCACCAGCACCACCACCACCGGCGGCGGCGGCGATGGCAGTTCCTCTGGTCAATGATTTTAATACCGGGGATTTCGATGCTGCCTCCGTCGAGCTACTCTTTGTACCGTTGCCGCTACCGTTTGTCGGGCTACGTAGATCATAGGGTGCGGATCTTAATTTGAGAGGGGGTAAAGCTGGATTCACGGTTTTATCCATCATTTCTATCGTCGTCGACGACTGTTTCGTCGCCGTCATCGTCGTCGTCGTCGTCGTCGTCGTCGTCGATATCGCCGCCGCGTCCTTGTCTGAAAGATTTTTATTACCGATTTCATCCGAGTAATCCAGTAAACTGCTGCGCGAACAACAACTCGTACCACCAGAACCACCGATAATCGGTAACGTACTACGTTTAGACGTGTCAGCGGAATATCCGACAACGTCGTTGTCGTTGTTCTGGCATTTAGCGTTGTCGCCGTTGATGCTCGTCGTATCTTTATTACTCTCTGATTTGACAACAACGATTCTATCGTGATTCTGAACGTTATCGGCCGTATTTCGTCGAGCTAACGGGGACGCGGTCAACGGCGAATCACCTTGAGATCTTCTGCCAACAAGAGGAGAAAACTTTTCTAAATTATCGCTAGACCGTGATCGCGGCGCAGGCTCGAGAAGTGTTTTTAACATTGGAGAACTACAGCCAGGTTTTTTATCCATTTCGACAGGTGGAATGCTTTTGTGACTCGTGAGAGATAAATTTGGACTACCATCGGTCGGGAAGGTATGCAAGGAGCTACGGTTAAACGAACAAGAGTAATTAATTTATGTACTTTACACACTACATCGAATGAATATGTATATGAGAGAGAGAGAGAGAGAGAGAGAGAGAGAGAGAGAGAGACAGACAGACAGACAGAATTCAAGTTATACAGATCATATCGTACCTGTCGTCGCTCGTGGGAGATATGAGAGGTGTCGTCGGTGTTGTCGGTCTGAAAAATACGTCTAGGCCTTCACCGAGGGCGAGACCGTCCACCGTTGACGGTTGGTCGGGTCTCAACATGGGTCTTGTAGGCGCTCTGGTCTTGGTTCTACGTGGTCTAGATTTCACTAAATGTTGCAACTGCTGTCCCGCCACGGTATTAGGTAATTCAGAAACGGAATCCAACGATTCTGTCAACGAGTGTTCTGTTTCGGAAATCGCTGGAAAACATTGACGATATAAACGATTTATTTACGTTACGAACGACGCGTGGACTCGTAACGATGTCGCAACGATAGACGACAACAACAACAACGACAAGAACAACAACAACGTCGTTCGTGTCGCGATCTACCTTCCGCTTGACTCTTTGGCAACGACGACGGTAACAAATCTGGAATGTCATCGGCCGAGAGCCCTTCCACAGAATCGACCACGGATTTCGGCCGTAATTTTCTCCCATGCAAACTTTTTCGTTTGTTCGACAAATGCGGCGTGGCCTAAGCATAAGAATGTCAATTAACCGTTGCCGCCGTAAAATTGCCCCTCGAGCGTTCACGCGCGTCGCATGATACGAGTATAATAGAGCAAGAGAACGAATACTCTTTAAATATGCGCATGACGGTACATGACGCGTTCGTTACTTACGAGATTCAGATAATCCAATTTCTAGCCAGACATGGAATCATATTTTTTTGTTTCCGTTTACATGTTATATTTCGATAAACCTGTGCGATCAAAATAATAACGCTGAACGCGGTAAATATCCTCTTACCATTGGCGATTGGTCACTGGAACGACCACCGATCGAATTGGCCAGGGAATAAGTCTCGGGTGGACAATCTTCCTCGGAGGTGATGCTGGTTCTGCCGCCGACCAGCGGCGGTAACGACCCTGCCGCCGCTGTCGCAGTTACCGTGCCCACGCTGCTCGTAACTCCTATCACGCTTCCGCTGCTTATCGAACCAGCGCTAGGCCGTAACACGTCGGGTGTGCTGCTCCTTGTTCTAGTGTCGCCGCAGTCGCCGATCAAATTTTTATAACTTCTCGACAACGATTCAATCACTTCGTCCGTTATTCTATCCGACACGTGAGCGGCGACAGCTAAATTCAATTCGTTGACCCGGTTAACTATATCCGCCCCGGCTTGCTCCGTGACAGTGGTATGTATAAATTCGCTACTGATTTGATTCTTCTGTTTGCAACTGTTTCGCAGATCGTCTTCCACCGCGATCGACTCGCTGTCGTCGCCCCTGATCACCGTTTGCGACAATATCGTAGGGCATTGCTCGTTCGCACATTTCAACATCGCGTCCAATGAGTCCTGCAAGTAGACGGTCACGACCTTGTGAATTTCGTTCGCCATTTCGTGTAATTTTAATTCGATCGGATTGTTCTCGTCTCGTCTTTGAAGCACCTCGTGCAATCTTGGCAGAAGCTGTTTCGAATTGTCCGCGTCTTGTATGAGTCCCGTCGCGTAATTAATGTCATTATTGGCGTCGCAGCTTTCGGCGGCGATCGCTTTGATGGTATCTTGGGTCTGCACGACGAGCCTGTCGACCATCTGCTGCGTCGAACTCAACAAGAATCCTTGCTGCAATCTGAACGCCTGTCCATGGCTGTACTTGCATGGCGTCACATTCCTCTGCAGTAGATCCTGTATCCTTTTAGCCAACTGTTCGGTCTTCTCGGCGGACGTTTTCATACACGGTTGCAGATCGTAAATCGGGAAGGACATATGTCGCACGCTGCAATTTTTTTCCAATGCGTGAACGATATCGGCGTATCCCTGAAGCGTGATGTTGTTTCTATCATAAACGATGGTTCGCAAATGATTGTTGATCTGTAGGGCCTTGGCCAGTAATCTGGCACCGGGGTCTCCGATCTGATTGCCGCCAATGTCCAAAGTGTGAAGACACGCGTTACTGCCGAGGGCGTTGATCAGATTGTACAGATCAGACTTCAATCGAGAATCGGGCAAATGTAGAGCTTGTAAAACACAGTCGTCCTCCTGGAGCATTTGTACGAGTGCGTCCATTACGACCGCAATGTGCTTGCTCTTCATACCGATGGTATTTCGACCCATGTACAACTGTTTGATGGACTTGTTCTTGCCTATGGCGGTTATCACTTGTGCCAGATCGACGTCCATGTTGCTCTCGGAAATGTCCAACGAGGCTATGCAACGTACGCCGTGAATGCACGACTCCAGCACGTGGGCGCCCGTGGAACCTAAACTGTTTCCGCTCATGTCCAGTTCCAGACCGACCGTACTCTCGTTGCAGGCCAAGCCGAGTAACAAATGTTTCAACGCTTCCATCGGCAATTTACAGCAAGATATATTCAAGTACTTTAACGAGAGCGTGGCTGTGAAAAATTGCTTAAAGCTCGGAGGTATTTCTTTGGTCTTTTTGCTTGAAAACGAGTTGCGAGCAACGTTCAAATGGACTAGATTGGTCGCACAACCCCGTAGTAGAGCACCGAACAGCTGAAAATTGAAAAAACCGGCAAACGAATCGGCCCAATCAATGCCACCGACAATTTTCCGCATGCAAACGGGTCAACACGCATGGGTCGCGCATACTTACACATTCTAGCGTCGTGTCTGTACCACTTAGATCTAAATGAGTTAAACTATTCGGTTGTGCCAAAAAGTTGCATAAATTCTGTAAATGAAACGATGGGCTTGTCGTTACTTTTGTTCGGATTCACTCGGCCGCTGCTTCGTTGCATTATTTGCACACATCCCCCATATACCATACAGACAGGCACTTACATTGATGTCATCTTTCAAACAATTGTCCGAAAGATTCAAATGTTGTAAACTAGTCGGCATGATTCTATTTAAACTTAATGCGTGCGCAATCTGGCTTATTCCTTTTCCAGTTAGTCCACAATGTGCTAGATTTAATTTTTGTAAACCCTTGGGCAGTTTTCCGACAGGTCCGCTCAAGTGTGCAGCTCCTTAAAAATACGTAGCTCTATTATAACCACTACCGACTACTAACGACGCGAAGCACTCGTCGTGTTCGTATTCGTTGAACCGAGCAACATGATGGTTTTAGTCATGGAGAACGGAGAGATCGCAGGCTAGGCAGGAACGAGACTGGGATCGACGATAGGAGGAGACGATGACGACGACGGGTGTTGTTAGTGACGAATCATACCCGCCACCGTACACACCAGAGACTCCTACACACAGATAGATAGAAACGTAAAAAGCGTAAACGGTACAAGGAGGGTTCCGGGGCGTTTTACAAGTGTATGTCTCGACGTTTACGAGATAAGAAGGAAAATTAGGACAAGAGGGATAAACGGTGTAAACCACTACGACGATGTAGGGATCTGTCATCGCCGCTACTTTTCTCCGCGACTGCATTTACCTTTGTCTTCGATGGTGTTGTTCGACAAATCGATCGTATGCAACATCGTATTGGCATTGGAAATTAGAGCCAACGATAATTTATGCGCGAAATCCCTGAAAAACCAGAAAAACAAGAAGAAAGAATTCAAGACCTTTTACGATTCCTCTCTTTCACTCGTTGCGCTTGACACAGTTAATCATAATCCATTTACCATTTGATGCCGAGATTATCCAAGTAAAGTTCCTGAATAGAGAGTGATCTACGCATAACGTGTAACAATCTCTCTAAAGGTTCGTGACTTAATTTGAGATGAGATGCCCTTAATTTCGTGAACCAAGTGTTGTACTCCAACGCGGAAATGATCGGCACCAAATCCTTCTGATCCAAGTGATCGAAATCTCTTAAATTCAACTCTCTCGTATCGTGGGAGAGATATATCGTATCGACATCCTGCGAAATGAATCTTTGTTGAAACGTGGTCGCGAGAATTCGCGAGGACGACGACGACGACGAAACAGACGAAGAGCGTGTTGTATCGCGTTCGATCGACTCGAAGCACCACCACCACCACCACCACTTACCCAGGCTACCTCTTCTCTGTATGGCACGCTGTGCAGATCGCACATACACGCGTACTGGGTGGAGAACCCACCGCAAGGGCCAGTGTGTCTCGTCGCTTCCGTACTTCTAGCTAATTCGCTACCTCTTATACTTTGTAGTCTACTAGCTGGGATCACTTCTATTTTTCTTATGATGTAACTGTAACACCAAGAATTGGTAAATAAATTACTACTCGCGATTACGATGCGCGAAGCAAACTGGCACTCTACGCTACGTAGGAAAGTCATTAGTAATAGTAGTAGGTCAACAGATGAACAATAACAAAGACAATTACTTCAACGGTACAGTGGGAAAGATGTTTCGAATTGCAGTGTGTAAGGCCTCGATCATTGCATCTACTTCACTGGTATCTGCTCCTGCTCCTGTACTAGTAAAGTTGTAGTATCTTTCTCCGACGCTTAACGACAATTGGTTTGCCCTTTTTGACTCTATAGACGTTATCTCCAGGTAATGAAAGTGGCAGTCGATCTATGAACGATTCATGTACACGATTAACGATGTATGAAATCAAATAATAATAATGATGATGGTAATAGTCGAGACGACGACGACGATGACGATGGGTCGGCTCTGACAAACTTGGGGAACTTACTCTTGTCGGCACTTTGGCTGTTAAAAGAAACAGGCGGCATGGCGAAAAAACCTTAAACGGTAGAAACAGAGTTCAGTTTGGTAAGGGGTAACGAACAGACGAATTAATTTAATATCGTGTATCAGCGGTAGAATCGTTATATTTACTACTTACTAGAACACGATTCTCTTGCTTGTCCTGTTTTGTTTCTAATTTCACTACGTTTTTCAACAGTATTTTGACGTGCTTGCCGAGCAATGCTTTCACCGATTCTACAATAAACGAATAATAATTACGAGCCAGTCGAACACACACATTGTGAACGTCGTACCGCGACGAAACCGCGACGGAACCGCGACGACGAACCAGAGATTTCGATAATCAAGAATGACATCACTACGCCAAACCCAATTCGCGTACTTTGGAAAATCAATCGTCAAAGATGTAATCTTGGCAAATCCGGTCAAGCAATGTTACTACTAATCGTTATTAACAATAATCTATTTGGTCGCTGCGTGACAGTATACGAACGTAAACATTCGATGAGAGACAAACCGTTCAAATCTTTCGTGAGTTGCGATCGGGTTGACATTTTGTTGGCTGCCTTATTTTTCGATCATCGACTCTGTTTAAGACATTGTATTCTGTTTCTTTTTCGCTACACGCCCGATAGACTTTCCGTGAACTAGCTTAAAAAAATGCCAAGATAAAGGGCGATGTCACGAGACTATAAAGCGGAATAGCAGCCATATTAGCACCTGCCTGCCTGCCTGCCTGCCCGCCCGCGGCCGCGACATCCAAGAAGATCCACGACTCACTCACTCACTCACTCACTCACTCACTCACTCATTCAGTACACTCATATACACCAAACCGCACCACCGCTGTGCCTGTTGGTGCCCTCGCGCTATATGCTTACATTCATTCTAGTCCATTCCATGTATAATTTTTACTTGGATCGTGTATTATTGTTTCGATTATTTTTTCGATTACAGTTTTTATTACTTTCTGCAAAAAAGCTGCAATTTTGTTTACATTCATTGTCTTCCTGTTATTAACCGGGAGGCGGGGGGTTGGGGGGTTGGGACCGTATTTGATGCAGTTGCCCAGTCAACCATCTGGTGGCAGAATAGCGGCAGATCCTACCATCTTCCGCAGAATCTACCGGCAGGCTGGCGGCAGCCCATGCATTTTCACCTGTCCACCCTGTCCACCACTGTCCACTTTCGAACAAAGAAATGAAGAATCTCATCCCTGTTCATCTCTGGTGGCACTCTCATTTCCTCTCTGGTAATAACAGCATTAGCATTACACACTAGAGATGGCAGCCTGGCAGCCTTCAAAATCACCGACCGTACCGCGCGTTATTGATCCTCTCTATTGTAGTCAAAGGCTGCGCCAGGTTGCGCCGTTGCGTGTCGTTGCGCGGCAACCAGATCAAAACTACTTCTATGTATATGTACCATATAAATAGTTATAAACAGTTATAAACAGTTATAAATCATGCGTTTTCTTGTTTGGATGATGTTTGGAAAGGTTGACTTTACTGTTGGGAACGAAAACACACTACGATTGATTTAATTTGCGTGAGATTACTACAGAATATTTAAGAACAATGGACCACGAGGACGTCCCTACGATATTACACGAATTCGTGCAGCCTCGTGTAATAAATCAAGATCTATTGATCAATTTGATAATCGAACAAGGGCCAAAAGGAACTGCTGGCAAACTGTTTTACGAAGATGGTATCGATTCGAATGAAACTGAGGAAATTCGAATTGAATTTCTCAGTATGTGTAACAGTATAATTCGTAGTCGACTCAAATGAATTATTATCGTAACAATCATCTGTATCTTCTGAACTTTTTAGACATTTTGAAAATTGATCACTTGTGGGTAATGCCAAATCTTGTAAAACTGAAATTATCCAATAATATAATTGAGAAGATAGAGAATCTAGATGTTCTCGTCAATTTAAAAGAATTAGACCTATCCTTCAATCGCATCGAGCTGATGGAGAATTTAGACAGTTTAGTCAACTTGGAGATATTACTTTTGTTTAACAATCAAATAGCTGAAGTAGAGGGATTAGATAATTTGCGGAATCTTACAATACTCAGTGTGGGCAATAATTTCATAGCTGATTGGAAACATGTAAGAGGCACGGGAACACGTAACAATAGATAAGTCGTTCGATACGTATTAAATAATATTAAACTCTTTCCGCAGGTGCTTTACTTGAGAAAATTCAAAAAATTATATAGTTTAAATATGAATGGTAATCCATGCACCAAGGAGGATGGATATTTAGACTATGTATATGCATTTATGCCTCGTTTAATATACTACGAGTACAAAATGATAACCGTTGATCAAAGGAGAGCAGCTAAGGAAAAGCATTAGTAACTATACTACATATATACAAATTATGTATTGGTATACATTGAAGAATGCCGATCCGCCTACTTCGCTATTCTGCAGTAGGGATTTGAACATTCTGGAAGAGACAGAAAAGAAAGAGGATGAAGAACTGCAAGTACAACAAAAGTACGAAGAGAAACTAGCTTTTCTCACGACCGCGTACATGGAACATCTCGACGAAGATTACGTGTTCCATCAAATGTTTCAAGACGATAAAGGTGGTTACAATAGCATTATTAGTAATATACGTAATTAAGCTTTGTAACGATGTTCATCGTATGGATCGTCACAGAGGGAAGAGATCTGTCCATGGTGAACGAAGACACGCAGAATGCTTACGAGGAATACAAAGTGAATTTTGTTGCGATATGTAAAGAATTTTGCGAGGTAGGTGTGAAAGAACACGAGAAACGTATGGAAGAGGTGAATGCGTATGACACTTGCATGGACGAAGGTAAAACTGGCACGCAAAATCAAGGCAGAAGGTATGATAAAGGCGTAGAGAGTCAGAACGTGAGACGAAGGAGAACAAAAACGGGAGGAAGATGCGATACGTAAAAGCAGACTTTCGTCGTGTTTTTCCTAATTACAGAATTGTAAACGAAGTGCTACAGAAGAAGGGCGAATATTTGGCGAACGTCAAACAGTTGTTAAAAAAACTGATCGGAGAAGTGGACACTGCCACGGTGGAAGACGTGACTAAGAAAGCGCAACAGATTGCCGAAGAGTTTCATGATCTGGTAACCGATGCATGGACGAATTTAATGTCCCTCGAAGTGGAACTGCACGAACAAATAGAGGTAAACTGAGACACATCGTAGCGGGAAACGTAACAACAATATGTAGTTTTTTACCACGACGGGGCGATATCTTTCAATGACCACACAGGAAATAAACGAGGTGTTCAGAATCAATATATCTGATATGGTGGAGGCGTTTATAACAACCGCACGGGGATATTTCTCGCAATTGCGTAATTGCGAGGCAGAATATAACGATACCATTAACGGATTAATTTTATACTTGCTCAGCGGTATCGGAGATGACGCGAAACTGCCGCGTCATTTAATAAATTTATGCGAGGACAAGGATATGTTAAACCATAATCTTACCAATTCTCACGAAAGGCATTTACAAGTAACACATTGTCGTATGCTTACTTTTTACGCGTTACGAGAATGAAAACTGTCTCAACTTTTTATTATATTCTTTTTTTACGTCAACGTAATAATAGGTACTCGACGCTCGGGAGGATACTTTGGTGACCCGAGTAAAAGATTGGCTCGAAGAATTGACCAATCACTTGATAAAGTAAATTATTTCTATTTTTGTTTGCTTACGGAGAATAGAATCCCCTTGTTTAATCGTCGTTTAATTAATTTGAATTTTTTTTTGTTCAAACAGAAACGAGCTGGAAAGAAACAGCGAGCGAGTGATAGAAATATCGCATTTTTCGGATTCTCAGCAACAAGAATTCTTACAAATATTGGCGAAATTAAATCTAAAGGTTAACGATCAGGAAATTATAATGGCACTCGACACTTGAAATCAAATGTAGCCAGTTAACCCGGTGAAGGGGGGTAAGTAGGACAGCGGCGATAAACGTCCTTCCATTAAATTGCGCTCGTTTATTCGAAAAATATAATGTCAACATGCTTTTATTTGGACATGTTTAGCTTTAGCCAAAAATGATGCTATATAAAAATATCAAAATTTCAACAGACAGATATCGTAGGCAGGCGGCGGCAGCGTTAAATGTCTCTCCTCATTTTTTCTTCAAAGACTCAATGTACAATTTCAGACCAGCTTGTACTTTTGGCATTTGAACAAACGATAGAAATTCTTCGACATCCGCAGTTCTATTCACTTTCATCCAAAGTGTGTTACGTTTTCTTAAATTCCATTTCGTCCTCTCTCGCCCGATAGCTTTTTAGAAACGTAACGTATTCATCGAATCTCATAAATGTTCGGTTCACTCGTCTTATCTCTACACACGATGATACATCTACATATAGATACTTACGAGGTATGATTCGAAAAGTTTCAATGTAACTTTCACACTGTTTAATTGCGCTTGCCTTGTCCGAGGCTAATTCATCCACGAGTCCGACTCTCAGTGCTTCCTTCGGTTGAAATAATGTTCCTCTAAACGATGCAACATTTTCTTGGCAAATTAATCAACCGCGCAGGCGGTGCCTAACGCGGTCGTCGTCTCGCTGTCAAACAACTATTATTAACAACGAATAATTACCGTAAGAGTGCTAATTCGGCGTTTCGGTAACCCAACACATCGACATAGAGAGTGTTGAACCAATCTGGAGCAGAGATACCCAATCTCGTCTCGTTCAGCCCTATGGTATGTTCCCCGTCGACCAAAACTCTGTACTCGCAAGAAAGTGCCATGAAGCATCCTCCAGCAGGGCTGGAACCCTTTGTAAGCGTAAACAACAACAACCCCCCCTGGTTATAAATCGGTGAATATATCCGCAAGCAGACTTTTCTCGCACCGAGTGTGAGCAAGCCCACGAATAAATTTAGCATTATATAGAAAACAGCATACGTTAATAGCTGCGGCTACTGGCATCTTTAAATTGTATAAAGTCAACCACATGTCTTGTAACGCGTTCCAAAATTCGGTCAATTGTTTCTCGGTTCGATTATACATTTCCATTATATCGAGTCCTGCTGAAAACACGTTCGGCAACGAAGATGTTAATACAACACCTTTACATTCTTTCTTCTTCTGTATATCCACCAAGGTCGCAGTCAAAGCATTTAACAATTCCATATTTAAACTATTTACAGGCGGACGTCCCAACGATACGATGGCAATACCTGCGCGATAAATTTGATGTTGACTAAAAATTGGATTTGTATAAAATGATCCGTCACGACGAGCTGCCACCGAGACGAGTACATACCGGAATCCGGATTGTGTGCAACTTGGATCAGCTTCGAATGCATCGTCGTGCATGCTCTGCATAAAGGACTTTGTACTTTTGTGAAAAAAATTCTTGCGGCAAACATTCTTAAACGTACATCAATCAAATTAAACGATACAAGTATATTGTAAGTTTATCGTGCTCGTTATTCCGTACAATATTCTGGCGATACCTTTGACGAGACGTATTGACGAGTAATAACAGTACAAACTTGCCCGCGGGACTCTACCGCTCCTACCGCTCCCTCGATTCTGCCATCAAAGTAAAATGCTGGTTCACCACCCTGGTATATCAAGTGTGTGTGAGTATGTGTTTGTTTGTTTGTTTGTTTGTTTGTTTGTCTGATCCAATGGTCTGATCCTTTGGCGCAGCTGGTAGCCTGCACTATGCACCGCCATTCCGAGAAACGGAAGTTCATCTAAGAAGGCGGGAGCGTTCAAATTCAGTTAGCGAATTAAACGAGTTGTGTACCGAATATTTTACAGTACAATCATACGTAAGTGAAAGTAGTGACAATTCTGTATAAAAGTTAATGCTGATTTGAATATCCTAATAAACCTATTTTAAAATGTGTACTATTTTTAGAAATAATAGTAATAATAATAGCGTTCATTATTTTTCCTGCTATTGCAAGTTGGAATGAATATATGATCGAGTACATACATACACGCAGTTCTTCACTCAGGAAACTGATTTTTATTAAAAGGATTTGTTCATTTTGTAAATTTATTGTGGTACACTACAAGCCAATGAAACCAATGAAAAAGTTATTCATGGAATAACGTTCTACCTGATTGGGTAGAGTTTCGTGTTGCTGCTGTGCCGGGCAGTTCGTGACTCGTGATACTTGGTATTTGACACCGCGTCTACATACTCCAGCCAGAGCCTACTCTTTCTGTCGTCGTGTTGGTGTCGTCGTCGTCGTCGTCGTCGTATGGGTCGTACGTCGTACGCGATATGTAATGTCTGGTAATGTCTACCATCGTCGTTCAGTAACAAGACATTTCCAACGTCATTGTTAAACAACGTTCATCTCAAAATCTGTGGCGTGACTTATACTTGTATGCACAGCACGTGAGTCACAGTAATATCGATTTCGATAAAAACAGCAATTTCACGTACAAGGTGCGACAATGTCATTTTTCGGAGTAAACGTCAATCCATTCTCGACACCAGTAGGCCAAAAGATTGGTAAGTTTCTTATTTACTTCTCGCGAGACATCGTCATGTTACGATTAATTGTCGTCTCCGAGTTTCAACATTGCTCAAATATAATAGATTACTTACACGTTGGACAAAGAACAAGTGTTTCTTTACCTATAAATCTCGTTGCATCAATTACGTACATACGTACGTACGTATGTACGTATATATTCCTTATGAATCATAACTCGTCCAACTGTCCATATACATGTATATTACACATTATAGTATGTACGTGTGTACGTACGTATGTATGATGAGAGCACTCTGATGACAATTCTACTTGTGTATATTCCAGAACAAGCTACCGATGGTAGTTTACCAAGCGAAAATTGGACGCTAAACATGGAAATATGTGACATCATAAACGAAACAGAGGATGGGCCGAGAGACGCGATTAAAGCAATTAAACGTCGGCTCAATCAGGCCGCTGGCAAGAATTATACTATAGTCATGTATACCCTTACTGTTAGTACTTGTCGTTAAACATTTTCTTCACCGTCTGTTTGTAATTAAATTCAGTTCGTGAATGTTGACGATTTGTTCGTAAACCGATTGATGGATTAGGTACTGGAGACGTGCGTGAAAAATTGTGGGAAACGTTTCCATGCCCTTGCTTGCTCGCGAGAGTTCGTGCAGGAACTGGTTAAGCTGATTGGTCCGAAAAACGAACCGCCGACGGCAGTCCAAGAAAAGGTTCTGAGTCTGATTCAAACTTGGGCAGACACGTTCCGTCATCAGCCACACACTCAAGGAGTCGTCCAAGTGTATCAAGAGTTAAAAGTGAAGGGCATACAATTTCCAATGACCGACTTGGATGCTATGGCACCCATCATTACCCCGGAAAGAGTAAGATTCTCTTCGGATTGGAGATCTCGATACTCGATTTCTGCCGGTGATAACACCGATGAAATTTCAGAGTGTACCCGAGATGGAACAGAACGTCGTGAACGTACCCGCGTCAGAGCAACGATCGGTATCTCCGAACAATAGTATGCCGTCCCCGTCACCACCGCCGCCGCCGCCGCAAGTCCAAGAACATCAGTCTTCTGCGCAAGTAGCTCAGCTGAACGAGCAGCAACTGGCCAAACTACAAAGTGAACTCGACGTCGTGCAACAGAATATGCGTGTCCTATCGGAAATGTTGGCGTACTTTACGAGTTCGGATCAAAATAGTTCAATTCCGCAAGAACCCGATGACGCGGACCTCGAACTTTTGACTGTACGGTCGCTTGTATTTATACACTCTGATTTCCTCGTTTCGTTTCGAATCGCACAATATCGCTCATCATGTTTACAGGAGCTTCATTCCACGTGCAAAGCGATGCAAAAACGTGTCGTTGATTTAATTGGGAAATTGGCGCATGACGAAATGACGGCAGAATTGTTACGTATCAACGATGAATTAAATAATTTATTCTTGCGTTATTCGCGTTACACGAAAAACATGGCTGTCGCCGCGTCTACTATTTTGGCACAAACGATCGGACATCCGCCGGCCATGGATTCGTCGACGGCGATTGCTGCTATTACTACTGGTACTGGTACTACTAGCACTACTACTCCTCCTACTACTATCGGTACTACCGGTAATACTACTACTACTACTACTAAGCAAGAAGCTGGTGGTGATTCGCTCATCGATCTGTCCGATGAAACTGATGCTTTGGAAAAGAAAATTACTGGAATGGGTAGGCGGCAGGCAGTTGTATTGAGAAAATTATAATCTTCTCGTGTTCATTTTATGATTTTATGGATCGCAGGCATCACCGATAATAGCGAGAAAGATAGGATAGATCGAAGAGAGAAAAAACAAGGTGATAACGACGAATTCGACATGTTTGCACAATCGCGCAATACGTCTTACGAGACTACAAAAAACAGGTATTTCATAACGCGGTATCAATTTCAATTATTCCGATATCCGTTCGCAGCATCCCGATTTTTATTGCAGTGGTAGCAAATACGAGGACAATTTGGAGCAGGTGAGCGGAGGGAGTCTGAGCACGGCGATTCTCAACCGCAGTAATCCTAAAAATCCCCAGCAGACTGCTTCTACAGTTGCTTCTACTACTGCTACTTCCGTGCGTAATTCCCACATTTCCCCAATCATATACATGTACCGACAATGTTAATCACAGTACAGTAGTCTACGATATGATAATATTACATTGAACGTTAGAGAGAATCTTCCGTGAAACATATACTTGATATCGGATCGGTTCCGGAATCCGAACAAACCATAATAATTTAGTTACGAATCTGCCTTTACACAGAGGTAAGAGTCGTTTCTACTCGTTTGAACGTATTTTTAACCGTTACATTATATTTTTTGCCCATTTCCAGCATCATCTTACAATTAGTAACAGTAGTAGTAACAGTAATAGTGGTAGTGGTAGTGGTAGTACAACTTCCTTTTCTTTGCTGCACATTGCGTACTACAGCATGTAACAATTAATTTCCGTTCTCTTACGCTTTATTTTTATTCTCATGCATATCGCATCGACGCAAGCATCGCGCATTTAATATTTTGTTGAACATGTTTATTTTTATTTTGTCCGTCTTTTCTTTCAACATTCAGCTGAACCGGGAGTCTGAATTTAATGAAATGGCTGCGTGGCTAGATCATACGGTGAGTCACGACCACGGCATATTACTACAGACATTCACATATGAATCAGGTCTAATTTCCTGAACGATCTCTAAATGACAATGAGGTTTACACACACACACACAGACAGAGTTGCTACCCCGAGATTCAGAGTTATTAAATGTGTATTTTGTCATGTTTTTTCCAGCCTGGAGCGCATGGTGATCAAGAATCCCTGACATCGTCGGAATTCGAACGTTTCTTAGCGGAACGAGCGGCCGCGGCCGAAGCTTTACCAACTCTACCAGCCGTACCACCCGGTACCACAAACACCGGAAGCACCACGGATTCGACAAACTCTGCCACCATTCAACGCCAGATCAACAAGGATCAAGATAAATCTTTATTCGCTCTTTAAATTCTGCTATCCATCCGCCCCTACACACACACACACACACACACACACACACAGAGTTGGATTTTAGCGAAGCTGATGAGAAATTAACAATCATCAAACATACACTTTCTAATCAATTTTCGATCGATGCTTCATCATCTCGATATTAGTGGACATTGCGCGCGATGATGGGTAACGGAGAGGAACGACACAGAGAGAAGAACAAACAAGACATTTTGCGCTTACGTGTGTACTTGAGAATATATAGCTGCGTACTAAACGACCGTGAATTAGTATTCGATTGTGTTGTAAAAATTTCATAATATCGAGGTAAATTATTTGAAAATAATCGTTACGCGTAAATATATTATATATTACGAGAAATAAAACCATCAACTTATTACATGTTAATTGTATATAAAACAAAACACATTGTAAGCAGAACGATATTTGCGTTACAGTGCGTGTGTCATGCGGTGGTGTGTGTGTGTGTGTGTGTGTGTGTGTGTACGCGCGCGTGCGCACGCGGTCTCATGCCTTGGAGCCATGTATAAGAATCAATGATTGATTTGTCCAGTTACATTTTCAATTTTTCAAATTTCCAGCTGGTCCATAAACAATGAATATCGATAACGATTATCTACGAGACAAGCGATTCACTTATCCTGCTAGTCTAGATTTATTTTTCTACCCTCAAACTTGTGTCTCAATTATTTTTGTCTCTCGTATCTATAGACACGGTGGTTAGTGAGAATTTTTATTTTTCATCTAGTATCATCATCATAGATTAATATAAATTTACGATTAATAACAATGTTATATAACGTTGCGTACTGATATATTGCAGATAATTAATATATTCTAAAATTATATTCTAGGAATGTACTACTGTATGTATGATTGATAACGGCAAAGAGAAGGCTTGAGAAGTAAACGTTTACGTTGGTCTTTTTAACGCTATTGTATACTTGTCATCATTTTATTAAGACGAGAGACCGAACGCATTACGAATGACGTGTATTATTGTATATCGAGAGAATCAGCGTCCTTTATGCAATTTTAAAGATGTGATAAAATGTATTACAAAAATCTGTTTAGCCATCTTCGCGTGTTGCACCCTTTCTGTATACCAGTGAACAATTATTATTTTCGAATGTCGAATAGCCGCCAGTATTTTTACTAAATGTGTACGTTGTGTTTTCACAAACGTCCATGTATAGCGCTAAACGTATTCATTCTGTTATAAATGTTATAGGATATAAGAGACGAGATGCGTTATCCTTTTGTGTTTATTATTATACATTTTTAAGAAGGGCGCGAATTGGTAAATATATTCTCATTTGTAAATCATGTTTGACGACGTTCGAATAAACATGTGAATATAGTTTGTAATCAACTTTAAAGTGGGCAACATGCACGTGAGATACGTGCAATTTTCCTGTTTTGTGTTCGTCTACGTAATCTATAAACGCGTGTTATCCAACACCTACGATGGAACAATAACCGCGTTGCTTTACGTTTCCATTGCGCGGATTATTCTCAATGCTTTTAACATTACAAAGCCACATAGGTACGATTCGTCTTATTTGTAATAAACCTTTCCGACGTTCCAATGTTCTTAGCGCGCGCGCGTTACAACACTCCCATGTATAGGTAATGCATATTACGATAATACATGTGACCGGCAACTGGTTCGATGTACATAATTTATCTCGTTATCATACATATTGTAAGATTTGAGAAATTTCGACCGCAACATCGTCCGTTGAGGATTAAGTGTATATAACGTGAAACTCATGATTCTCGTCATTATATATGTTTCATGTATACACATGTATAATGTATGTACATAGCGTGCATACGCCATACATAGTACTATAGATACGAATATATAGAAAACTTGCCTTCGGGCCGCTACCGCGCCCCTTGATAATGAGACTTTTGACGAAACCGCGGGTTCGTAAAGTTTACGATACGTCGGTGCGCGCGAGGTGAATGCATTGGGTGAACATAACCGATCGAGTGATCCCACCAATCGAGTGATCCCACATTTCTGACATACACGCAAGCGTAACAAGTGAAAGGTATCGTCCGTGAGGGATCTCGATCGACTGTGTCTGTCGCATCGTCGTCGTCGTCGTCGTCGTCGCATATGACGCATTCAGTCGTGTTGAGGGTGTGAGGGTGCTGAGAGGGATTCGTCTGGTGAACTTTTCTTCAAAGATCAAACTCAGTTTTATACACAATAATGATGAAAACGGTTCTGTTGGTGGGAATCGTGTTAGCGGGCCTTTGTTCGAGCAGTAATGCCGACGATAAAAAAGGCCCAAAAGTCACAGATAAGGTGGGTAAAATTGATGGCGCCGCCAGTTTACTTGTGCCGTACACATCATATAGCCGATAAAGACGCGTTAACAAAGACTTTGTTTTCGAATAAAGACGAAAGTAATAATTAAAATCCTCGATCGTTGCACAGTGCTGTGCGATAGGTATTGTTCAATTTTTAAATGGATCAAATCCGCCCATGCTTATTGTTCATTCTTTTTCATTTTTAACACCTGCTGCTGTGTGAGCCATGCGGGGCGATGCGACTGTGTTCAGTTTCGCTCACGTATACATGAATTTATTTCGCGTGATTATTTTCAAATTAAAAAAACCGTACGATATTGATATTGTCGTGCTGCGTAGGTATGGTTCGACGTGAGTATCGATGGGGAACCCGAAGGAAGAATCGAGATTGGGCTTTTCGGAAAGACCGTTCCGAAGACTGTCCAAAATTTCATTGAATTAGCCAAGAAACCCAAAGGAGAAGGATACAAAGGCAGTAAATTCCATAGAGTCATTCGTGAATTCATGATCCAAGGTGGAGATTTTACCAAGGGAGACGGAACTGGAGGTTTCATTCTTTTCATTTTACTGTTGGTTCGATGCGTCTCGCGGATTGTACTGTCGGTCAGCCGTTACGACGTTATACATCCTTTGTCATGGTCATTTCTATTTTCTAATTTCATGTGTCAGGACGTAGTATTTATGGAGCCCGTTTCGAGGACGAGAACTTCAAGTTGAAACATTACGGTGCTGGCTGGTTGTCCATGGCAAATGCTGGAAAAGACACTAATGGCTCGCAATTTTTCATTACTGTTAAGCAAACTCCATGGTTAGACGGTAGACACGTTGTATTTGGGAAAATCATCAAGGGAATGGTACGTAAAATTATTTCCCTCGGGTAATCTACACGATGTGACACATGTGTGTGTCTGTGTGACACTTTCATATTGCAGGATATAGTGAGAAAAATTGAAAATATAACTACCGACACGCGAGACAAGCCGACGAAAGATGTTGTGATCGTCGACTGTGGTGCAGAAGTGGTGGCAGAGCCATTCAGCGTATCGAAAGACGATGCTACCGATTAAGTCTCTATTAATTGTGACGAGAATTAATCGTTCACAACTGCTGTATATCGAAAGAGCTCGTCAAGATAACGCGGTATGGAAATTTTGTTACAAACAGATCGTTCGAACCTTTCCTTTTTGTAATTGCTCAGAATATTATGAATGTAATTACGTGAAGACGCGTGAAACTTTGAGAGAACAGAGAGATTATCGTTGAAGGATAAAGATCAAAACAAGAAGCATCCGATCGATAGAATTTTGCTGACTAGAAGCACAAAAAGGTAATACATAATTATGTTTTGTATAATCCATTGTTATCTTATTCCAACTTTTATAAATCCATGTATCAAAATGCAATAAATTTTATATACCTATATAATCACGTTTCACTTTGAAGCCTCTTTAAAGAGGCGCGTACGCTTCGTCGACTCGTCAAGAAAAATGAACGATTCTCTTACCCCCTTCCTATTCCTTAATAAAATCGTGCATAGGTACATTTTTTAAATGCTCACAACGACGACGACGACGACGACGACGACGACGACGACGATGACGCGATACACCATACTGTGTGCCAGTGTTGTCGATTATTCCTCATCGAGCCTTTCACTCACCCGCCCGCCCACCAACCAGTTACCACCACGCGCGACTCCTCTCTTATTCACTTCTATCGCACAATTAACCAGAGTTGAGAACAATTTATTAATACAATAAAGAATCCAGCTTCGTTCAATAGATACCGAGTAGGATCATTGGATAATAACTCGTCGTATTTATGCCAAGAATAGCATTCATGACGCTACGATCCTTTCAGATTCCTCATCCAATCGTTTGCCCTCGCCACCTGTACTTTTTAAGAATACACATTCCTTCACGTCACACGATGAGTTTGCGCCCGCGGTGAACGCGGACGACGCTTAACCACATGCAATATGCAAATGCAATATCGATTATGTAATCTCTACCACCAACCACTCGAATTTTTAATGGTAGTATGCTCTACGGTATGGTACGCTTCAGTATGCTCGTCCCTTTCAGTGTAGTCACGATTTTCTTCTTTTATTTTAAATTATTTTATATTGTATTAATGTCAGGTGGTGATTTCGAACGATATAAAAATCATGTTGCATCGTACATGTCTACTGCTGCAGTGACTGCAGTTGGCTGCAATGTGCCGCAGGCGATGCAAGCCAGCTGCGGACGTGATTCCAATTCTTCCCGATTCTTGCGTCGATTCTGTCAGTAACGGCCATATTAGCAATGAGCAGATGATAATTTTCACTTTGCAAGAATTGCTTAATATCGGAAGTAGTACATGGCAGTTTCACTTGAGAAGGTTCACTATTTTCTTTCGAGATGAGCAGCGTTCGATTTATTGGAGAGCAATTTGGATAAGGGCAAGGAAATTAAAATGTTTCACTTGCTGCTCAGTTATTTTTTTATAACCGGATTTATATTGCGCTGTAATTACACATATTATAAAAAGAAAGTTTATGTTTGTATTGGTAAAATGATTCAAACTTTTAAGTATTTAGCAGCATCGAATTCCTTTTTTTTCTGCAAAATTCAAATACAGCTTTCAAATATTGTATCTTCTTTTTCTTACGACTATTCTTATTGTGACTAGCATTAAGTTTAGATTTTTGATACGATAAGCACTTTAAAAACCTATTCCAAGCATCATCGCTAACAAAGTCTTTTCTATACATGTATTCTATCTTAGAACCATCCATGAAACGTATTCTTTTCCATGGAGGGATGTCTGCAAGTGAGTGTTTCCTGAAATTATAATTTAAATTGAAAATTAAAATATCATTACAGTAACAACTGAAACTTTCATGTGCACGTATGCATAAACAATACCCATTATTGTAAAAGAGAAATTATAACCTTTTTCTGTTGTTCAATTCATTATCTGTATCCGTACACGTTTCAGCCCCTTGATCTGCATTCTGTTGTAAATTTTCATTTTCGATCATACTGTTTTCTCCACTTTTTTCACTTTCGATAAAATTAATAACATTCCTTACTGCTGACTCTTCTATCACGTTTTCTGACGACAGATTAGACAAATTAGGAATATTTCTGTTTGGAATTGCTGTCAAAGAAAGCCTCCGTCTTATCGTGTATTTATGAAAGCCTGGAAATGATTCTTCGTCAAAATGTTCACTGCATATATAAGCAGTTTTGAAATTAGGAATTGTATCTAAATTAATTGCATCAAGCCACTCTTTCCTTAAGGATTCATTTGTAGGAAACCTGTATGTGACAAGAAATAATTTATAAATATTGCATTTTCAGTTTAAGATTTACACAAACTAAACGTTGCAAATAATACAGTACTTACATATGAAAAGTACGATTATCAGTTGAACTTGGCTTTGCTTTGCAAATAATACATTTTTTCACCATGTCGAATAAGTATGAAATATTGTATTTAAACTTTTCCTCAATCTCTTTGTTTCGAGTTGATTATAATGGATTATAAGGTAACTAATAACGGGATAAGACAATAACGCTCGCTCATGGGCTGTAACCAACATGGACCTAACCTAAAGAACGGAGCATTGTGGTGGTGCATTGTCGCGTGAGCGTGACCAAATTTTATATAGCTCAATAAAAAAAGACATAAGACGGAAAGGACATGATTATTATAAAATAGGAGGAAGGTTCTGCTCAAATCAAATATCACATTTTATTTCCTATTCGCATAAAAATATTTGTAGGAGCCAATAATTTCGTAAAAAATTTTATAAGCCTACGAGTTATTTCGTACGAAAAAAATTCGATTGAAAAATTCACATAGAAATGAGAAAACTCAGATTACCTATGTATGTACACAAAGAGCGTGAAAAATAAATTTTCAGCGAGGTAAGTTCCCCTACGTGCTACGTAAGCACGTTTCTTCGTAAGGACAAAGAAGAAGTGTGATTAAAAAGAAAGACACGTGAAAAAATGGACTCCTCCATATTCATTAATCACAAGCGCATTTTAGATGGAATTAGTGTAAAATGAAATGGTAGCTTTTGTATGATACAATAAATATTAAATTAATGGAGAAAGCGTATGATCGAAGATATTCATGGTCGACATTTTGTTCCTGTATAAAACAATTAAGAAACGCAATGAATCGTTGTACGCAACAGAGTTCGAAAAGTGTCGAGATTAATCAATATAATAAACTTAACATTGAAAGCTAACGAGATGATTTCACTGTCGACCAATCGTCAATTAAATATCATACTACCTATGCTGAATCCTTCCAGAGATTGATATGATAATTAACATGAATATCATTAGCAAAAGCAGTCTTTTCATCGCCACTAAACTTTATCAAATTAACAACTAACGTGTTAACGTATCAAAAATTGTTACTCTCCTTCATTCCCTTATACATATTTAAGATATCGCTGGAAGCGGAAAACATCATAATCATCTAGTAAGTATCTACGAGCAAATGTGAAATTTTCCTCTGGGAAATCCTTTTTCCACTCAAAATTTATTTCGATCGCATCCACGTATGAAATAATTTGCATAAAAAACACTTTTGTGTTTAGGAATTCATTCGTTGAAAATTTGACTAGTATTTGATATTTGTAAATTTTAGTTTAATTAAATTCTTTCTTCCTATACGATTTTCGATATTTTTCGTATTTAATATTTGAGTTGATTCTAGTGAGCAGAATGTTCTGAATGAATAAATTCCGATAGCCAGGACTTTACACTTTCTTCTTTTTCATTCATCAAGTAATTTATTTTTCACATTATAAATCTTACGAGAGTGATGAATTAGAAGCTTTCAAAATATCTCTGACATTGAGTTAAATGCCATACGAAAGGTTTGAAAACACATCCAAACTACTTGGAATCTTTTTCGCGCTTAATAACTTTTCAACAAAATAAGTTGCTAAACTCGAAATTGATCTTTTTGCATATTATTTGATGCGTAGATTCAAACAAAATAAATTTTTGAATAAAAACAGATTTCCCCGCAGAAAAAGTTTACCCACGGACAATCCTAACTTACTGCTATTATCAGAGAGACCATCGTCTCTTTCACGGAAATTCAGAATTGTTAATTGAAAAACAATTCTGATGTTCAGCAGCACCTCGAAATACATTTCACTACTTACTATGCATATCTATGACTCGTTATTACTAACTTTCTTTAGGAGGACAGTCCTCATTAAATCTAACGAAGATATTCCACGAAGCTCGATTCTTCAATATCTGTCCAACTTGTTCCAAACTTCTCGCAACTTTCTCTTCATTATTTTTAATAATAATGTAGCTTGCGTTTAGCGATCACTTCCTGGAATAGTCGTCTCTTAAACGGTGGATAATCGTTTCGAGGATGAACGGATTCCTCATAAGATCGTTGATGACTCTTAGTCTCCGGAAACGAGTTTCCTTTCGACTGTTTCTCGCGATACGTCGTGTCCCTGTTCACTTGGACCTCCTCGATGGAAGGCAATCGAGGATGTTTGAACTCTTCTACGTCCTCATCGCGAGGTAAAGGGCGTGTCGTATCTTCCGGAACCGGACGTCCGTCTGGATATACTCGAATAACCATTGGCCCAACCAGATAAGGTCCAGTATGCTCCGACGGCCGAATATAATCATGCACTACCATCGTTTCATCTGCTATGCCGTTTGTATCACTATCGCTGGTGGCTGGAAAAATAATAATACTAATTATAATAATATTATATTAGCATAAATATTAATTATACGTATTCGCATATGTGAGAAAATATGAAATTATTTTATCAAGTATCGAGACTATTAGACCCCGTTCAATTTTTTACCGTTTGATAAAAAGGTCTTGATTAACACTGAGATTTGAATGATTTAACAACAAGTTAACACTGATAATAAAGGAACACACGATTTTCAGAGAGAATTATTTAAATATTTTCCGCACGACTGATTTCTAAATACGTTCACGTAACACGTGTACATGATTTGAAAGTAATACTCTGCTGCTAGACGTGACCTCCGCTAGTAATGGTAATTCGACGTTCAATATTTTCATGTCAATCGGCAATACAATACTAAACAAGTACTTCCTACTTCCGTCAGCTTGTACTTGGACGCAACTTCTATAAGTACGCAAGGACTCTCAGAACTTACGTGCTGGAATGTAAACGATCGGGAGGAACGTCATCTACTTTTCTTTAAATCGAGGAGAACGTTCGATCACATTATGAGAACTCTTCCAACTCTTGAAGTAGAAACATTACATCTTATGTCTGATCACATATAATCTGATCCTTAAAATGATCGATCCATGTCTCGAGGATCATTACACAGAAAAATAGTTTATCTTTTATGGTATGCAGAAAAAGTAGAATGAACCGCGCGGTTGACTCGTTGAGATGATCAGGTGAAAGTGCAGTTATAAGGAGGCTGGTCAAATTGAAAACAAGCCGTTCTATTATCAAATGCGATCTCGTTCAGGCGAATAAAAAAAAAACTTTCTACTGGAACGTGCACGATTGAGAAGCGACTAAAACTTTCTCGCAGAGCTGTTTGTTTCGGGTCAAGTAAATAAAACGTCCGATCCCAACGACCCCCCCCGTTCCTATTTCATGGAGAGTCACGATACTTGGATTTTCACGGTTAATAGCGAAAGTCGAGCCGTATCGCTTCGAAGATCAGTAATGCGTTTAGCGCCGGGTCCCGTACTTATTCTTACTTACTTCCACATTTAATAAAAAAAATTACAGGTGACCTAGGTGATCATTTGGAAAAAGAAGTTTCACAAAATTAAATGCTATCTTAAAAGATTGCCAATGACAATCCTGTGGAGCTCATACGATTGGATACAAGTTTCTGTATACAGATGAAGATTATAGTTGATAAGCTTGACTGTATATATTTAAATCCAATAAGACAAGGATGGCTAATAAATATGTATAGTATACGTATACAAGTTTTTCTATTACAATTACTTTGTTTTAATTACTAGACAGCGAATGTTTATTTAAAATAAAACATTTAAGGTATCAGTTTAAAAGACGTGTTTCAGATAAACATTGAAATATCCATTCAGCTTTTGATATTCTGAATTGTTATTTTTGAATTACGCGGCATTTATCATTTTTGCACATTCAATAATCTTAAACATGAATAAAATCCGCTGCCTATTAATTACAAATTTTGAACACTAGGAATATATACATATATTTTTTTGTCAGGGACCCCGCTATATCTAGAGGCGACTGTGTCAGACATTTCTCAATTGATACGTGCTGTGATATACCTGCTAGTGCGTGTAACACGAGTTTCTTTAGTTTCCTTCAACGATCGGGACTTTCACTAACACGGAGCACTTAATAAAGTGGATCTATCCATTTAAACTTGAGTTGAACTTGACCGTTGGAGAAATTCATGCGGAACGAAACAATCAATAATATTTAAATCCCTTTTATTTGTTTTTAAATTACATACCCAATGAATCGGTACCTGTGGTAAAATAAGATCCATCGGATCCATGCCCGAGCCTTGTTGAAAATGTGTTCTTTATCATAGCATGCCAAACTGCGAGCACAGAAAACAAACGTAAAAAACATAGAAATTAGACACGTGTCCCACTAACCATATCAATTGCCCGATCAATATAAGAAAGCTTACTTATTTCTTTTGCACCTCGCTGATATGGATCCAATTTATCGAGAGCACTATCGTCCATGTTAGCCAAGTTTCGGAGTCCAGACACTAACAGATTTTTATTGCAATCGGGCATCGAGGAATCTCCACAAAATTGGGTGACCTGTTGGCTGAATACTCTGTACAAGTAGCTCATCTGAAATTAAACGTTTTATACGTTATATTTAAAGTAAAATCACCTTTATTATTAGTCGATCATCGCGAAAGCTGTTTTCCATTCCGCGCGGGGACAAATGCATTCAGCGCGCGTCCGGTGAAACTCAGCAATGTGTAACACGCGATATATCAGCCAAGACAGTTATAACAATGAAATATATATGCGTGTTGCGGCCTGTCGTACATCACGTATCGGGTTTTGATTGCGATACACGCCTTTTTTCTTCTTTTTTTTCGTCACGAGAAATTCTGCTCGTGCCCCCGTTCGTGGCTCTGTAAAACGTAATGACCGATGTCCACATACTTTTTGGCTCTATCTATGGCATCGCGATTACGCGAGTGATCAACCTTAGAATTTCTAATCACATTTCTGTAACGCGTCTTCTGTCATGGACCTCTTGGAAATTTCATGTTCACGACACACCGGATAAGTGCGTCTTCGATGTAAAAAGGTGCGTGTTAGCACATCTGCTTGTGCAACAACAACAATTACGCGTTCGTCATCAAGCGGAATAGTGTATTGTAGAATGTTTTCGGTAGAGGAAAAAATCTATCAGCTATTTTTACGTATGATGCGGCATGTGATTAGTATGAATCTTTACAAAGTTGCGTTGTCACGTATCTCAGGTCTACTGCACTATGCGATCGATGGATCATCGTGCTATTTCTAAAACTGTACGATTCCGGAAATAAGAGGAAGTCTAAGCTACATATGTATGGGCAACCCTTGGCAACTCCACTTCTTTTCTATCTGACTCTAATTACATTTTCATTTTGAATATTCCTTACTAAATAATATTTATAAATAAACACATTAAGCTTCGATTCATTATTTAACACTAAACAGTACATACTATACTTATATCTTTTACATTTGAGTACACACTCGTCTACGCAAACAAGATATCATCAAAGTATATGTGTAATACAATTAGAAAATGGAGAAAGTTTAATGGGGACAACTGCGTCCCATCGATGCAGGCTTCTTAAGGGAAGAAAGGATCTGAGCCCAAAGTCCACGCCAAAGCGATAGGGTCGTTCTAGCGACAAAGTCGAATAAATAAATGAAGTATTTTGTCGTTTTATTGATTTTTTAACGCCCACGTTCATACTTAATTCTTGCGCCAATCCTTATTCCGGTTATTAACCAGAATTTAATCTTACACATGGCTTATTTCGCTTATGATAAAAAAGGCTTGAGATAAAAAATTACGTCTTGGAAATTTTAATTAAAAATATATGGTAAGCGTTTCGAAGAAATCAATCTGATTGGCACAAACTGCGAGCGCAATTCGTGCTGTGGATATGGCAAATGTAGATAAAGAATACGTTCTTGAACTTCAACTTATGCGCGATTACTTTTACTAACACGCATTGCATTAAGTACGTGCGCCGCACGTAAGGCACTGAAATGATTTTCACGCTTTTTTCCTCTGACGAGAGATGTATGATTTGTCTCTATGGATGATCACTAGAGTACTTCAATTAATTACGCGTGTTTATAAGGTATGAAATTTATAATCAATTTTACATCGACTCTAATGAATTATCGTACACAGTGAGAGAACATTCAGGAATGTATTCAATATCTTTATTTACTGATAAACTATATCTTACTTTATGTCGTTGAGAAGCATACATATAATAAACATCATACGAGCAAAGGGATCATAAGATCAACTTTTGTTCTATTATTGCCAGAGACGTGTGTAATGTATTTTACCACATAACGTTTTATTTGCCATAAATATACAAATGTATAATATGCAGTTTTCAATACCATTTTCTACGTGTCGTGTTGCAAATAAACAATTTTATAGAAATTTAATTAAATAAGTAACGTTATAGTTGCTCCTATTTACGCACAAACAAATCTGCATCTATTTTTGGCACCAATGTATGGATTTTCATTTCAGATATGGCGTCATTTACGACATAAATTACATTTAATTGTAAGATACGCGAGTAAAAGAAAAAAACAGTTGTCGAGGTACTTTTAATAGTAGGCGGTGTCATTACACGTATTCAAAAATAGAAAAAAAATAATAACGCAAGAAGAAGGGCATACTTAATGGTATGAGAAAAGTCAACGTCCGATGCACGCTCGCTCGCGCAACTTCACTCGACCGGACTGCATAAATGCGCGGGGAAGAGAATTTTCATCGAACGCACTCGATTGTTCGGTGAAAGTTTGCTATTGTACATAGATAAGTATCACGTTCTAGTCGCAAGCTTTACCTTATTCAGAAAAAGCTAACCTATGTCTATGAAGAAGGGTATGAAGGCTCTTTGAGGTACCCCGTCCCTATACTTAATAAAATAATTTTATATCTCCTTACGTTATTTCATTCCATCATTCTTCATCTCTACTTCAATCGTTATCTCAGCACACGACTTATTACTACTACTTGAAAAATATTTTTCTATATGCGCATCTGTATGCGCATATTAAAAATAATGACAAATATTTATGTTATGTTGTGTTTGTTCTTAATATACTATAAATTGACAAAATAGTGTACATAACTAATATAATAATAATCATATTCCTGTGATCTAATAAAAAACACTATTGAGACGCTAAACGTATGCAAATATTGATGTCGAAAGATACTCGGTTCGGTATTCAACTATTCTACCGGAAGCAGAAGAAACAGTCTGGGGTTAAGCAATACGAATCAAAATTCCTAATGCATATTCGATCACATAATATGCATTAACGCCGCCATCGTGATTTAAATTATTTTAAATAAGAAACTGGAGACAGAATCATGGGCATGGAATTCTCTGTCACGATTTACATACACGTATTTTGGAATACATTTATAATTTATAGCCGAGTATAAGAAACAATCCTTACTTTCTCATCCCTTGAAAGAAACTCCCACATAGGTATCGCGGAAGCAGCGACACTCAGGGCATGACATCCGAGTATCAAGACAACAGCAAGTGGCACAAAAGTTCTCAAGTTCCTCTTCATAATTGCTGTTTCACTTTGCTCGAGCAATTATCGCCAACACCTTTCCCGTTTACAGATAATCTAAAGGATTGAGTACTTCACACAAATACTATCAATTAAGAAACTAATATTTGCGCCTATTCAGGCGTGATGCCAAGCTAAAAATTGCTCTAATTGTACAAGTATTAAAATGCAGAGGCTTGGTAAAGTTCACGTGGACTCGGGCGAGTGGAAACGATAGAACAACCCACTCTTGCCGAACGATCTCTGCAAACTGGCTAGATTTTCTCCGTTCCTTGGTTATATTGTTCGTTCGATGCCACTCGTGCCACATGCCAGTGACGTCTACGAAATCCCAGTCTCCCCACTGCTGCTTTCAGGAACAGAATCCACACTGGCCACTGGTATTTACACACTCTCCACCCAATTACCAAAAACTTTCGTGAGAAAAAAAAACATTGTTTTTCTCCTAATCCTAATTATAACACAATGAGAGAAACTACTATGGCTTGGTGATACGAATACACTCACTCATAAATATTCGCAGGCTAGAGTATAGTTGGAAAATTGTCGGTTCATATCGTTAATTATAATCCATTTGTCGAATTTATTCTTATTGAATCGATTAATGCACTTCCTCCACTACACATGTGTATGTATACGAATGTAAACTGAATGCAATCGATGAGGAAGAAGAAAAATATATAAATTCCGGGTGAATTCATCGGTTTAGTAGATCCTGTTCACACAGAATTTAAAAACTCTAGGAATTTTTTCAATTAGATATCAATACTTCTCGTACGTTGGGACCGTAGATATCCCTATACTTAATAAAATAATTTTATATCTCCTTACGTTATTTCATTCCATCATTCTTCATCTCTACTTCAATCGTTATCTCAGCACACGACTTATTACTACTACTTGAAAAATATTTTTCTATATGCGCATCTGTATGCGCATATTAAAAATAATGACAAATATTTATGTTATGTTGTGTTTGTTCTTAATATACTATAAATTGACAAAATAGTGTACATAACTAATATAATAATAATCATATTCCTGTGATCTAATAAAAAACACTATTGAGACGCTAAACGTATGCAAATATTGATGTCGAAAGATACTCGGTTCGGTATTCAACTATTCTACCGGAAGCAGAAGAAACAGTCTGGGGTTAAGCAATACGAATCAAAATTCCTAATGCATATTCGATCACATAATATGCATTAACGCCGCCATCGTGATTTAAATTATTTTAAATAAGAAACTGGAGACAGAATCATGGGCATGGAATTCTCTGTCACGATTTACATACACGTATTTTGGAATACATTTATAATTTATAGCCGAGTATAAGAAACAATCCTTACTTTCTCATCCCTTGAAAGAAACTCCCACATAGGTATCGCGGAAGCAGCGACACTCAGGGCATGACATCCGAGTATCAAGACAACAGCAAGTGGCACAAAAGTTCTCAAGTTCCTCTTCATAATTGCTGTTTCACTTTGCTCGAGCAATTATCGCCAACACCTTTCCCGTTTACAGATAATCTAAAGGATTGAGTACTTCACACAAATACTATCAATTAAGAAACTAATATTTGCGCCTATTCAGGCGTGATGCCAAGCTAAAAATTGCTCTAATTGTACAAGTATTAAAATGCAGAGGCTTGGTAAAGTTCACGTGGACTCGGGCGAGTGGAAACGATAGAACAACCCACTCTTGCCGAACGATCTCTGCAAACTGGCTAGATTTTCTCCGTTCCTTGGTTATATTGTTCGTTCGATGCCACTCGTGCCACATGCCAGTGACGTCTACGAAATCCCAGTCTCCCCACTGCTGCTTTCAGGAACAGAATCCACACTGGCCACTGGTATTTACACACTCTCCACCCAATTACCAAAAACTTTCGTGAGAAAAAAAAACATTGTTTTTCTCCTAATCCTAATTATAACACAATGAGAGAAACTACTATGGCTTGGTGATACGAATACACTCACTCATAAATATTCGCAGGCTAGAGTATAGTTGGAAAATTGTCGGTTCATATCGTTAATTATAATCCATTTGTCGAATTTATTCTTATTGAATCGATTAATGCACTTCCTCCACTACACATGTGTATGTATACGAATGTAAACTGAATGCAATCGATGAGGAAGAAGAAAAATATATAAATTCCGGGTGAATTCATCGGTTTAGTAGATCCTGTTCACACAGAATTTAAAAACTCTAGGAATTTTTTCAATTAGATATCAATACTTCTCGTACGTTGGGACCGTAGATAAAAATTGGAACAGTTCCCGATAGATATGAAACGTTATCAAGAAATTGGTAGTTTGTTAGATATAAGTAAAAGTAATGTCGCTGATATGATAAAAAGATAGATGAAAATTACTTAATTCACACGAAAATGTGTAGAATTATACGAAATTATACGAGATCGGAGTACGACCCAGATCGTTAGGAGTACATAGTATAACACTGGCCCGCAAGTACAGTACGGTTTACATAAAATATTAATATTATTAATAGCATTGTATAGAAGCACAAAGTTTTTTTTTTTTTTTTCTTAATAACAGGTATTAAGACTTGTACACAAAATGTAGACATAAAGATTACGCTAGGCGTCACGCCCAAACGTAATAAAAATACTAATAAATAAATAATAATTGTGTCTCCATTGGTTACGTTTAACGATCGAACCAAGTTACACGAATGTTGGAAAGCAGAATAAAAATTTGTAAATACACGTGTTCGTACGGAGCGAATTAAAGACAAGTTTGCATACGATAGGAAGTTTACGGAGTTCATTGCCAATCCTGCTCATCCGGTTCTCCCAGCTGAGTTAGGTCCTTAGAATTCCTTAAGACACTGTGAGTCCTTCACCAAAGATACGGACAGAAAGTAGAAAGTTATTGCAAAGAATGAAAACATAGAAAAATTTATTTGACTGTTTTAGAATTAAAACTATTTAATTGTAACCCTTGAAATGTCGATGACAATTCAACGGATCGGAGTAAAAAGTTGTGGGTCCATGCTATTTTGTATTTCAAAACATTTGTAATTCAGAACACGTTTTTTTAAAGTGTTTACTACAATCTGTTTTGCCACGAATACACCGAATACATGATTTATTTTTGCATAAAGAAAAAAGTATGCGGCCGTTCAAGGATCTACGTGACGTAGGTTAATGATCGAACTATAAATCAATATTCGTCGAGAAATTCCTCCCACTTGTGTTCCACGCCGTTTCGTAGAATCTGGACGTGAAAGAAAGTCAGAGGTACATCGGCAACATTACCATATCAATTAGCATTTTTAATTACGTGGCTCTTAGTTAAAATAATGTTTATACGACTCATTTGGGACAGTGTAATGTAATCAATAATCGTGACAAAAATATTTTACGTTCAGTATTAACAATGGGATCTTTCACGATGAAAATTGAAATTGAATAAACGCGCTTTCATAAGCTTTAATACAGCAGATTTTATGCATTCACACAAAAATTGTATCAGCAGTGAACGTAAAGAATGTTTGCCATGTTTAAAGTTCAAAGATATACAAAATATTAAAAGACGGCTGCTTATTAACAGTACAAATATAGTTTGTATAATAAAATGAATGTCTATTTAGAATTATTTTAAGGATGTATTGGTTATACAGTCAATCCGAAAAGTNGCTCGTTAACTATTGACGCTAGCGAAAAATTTTTACATGGAAATTGTAGATCTTGTCGTCCTCTACAAGAAAGATCTGATGCAATTTTTCCATAAGTCCAACGGTTTGGGAGTTATTGGGAAAAAACGAAAATTTCGCAAAATCTGAAGGGGTACCCCTTGGAAAAATCTCGGAAAAATCGAAAATTTTTTTTTTGTTGTTTATTATTAGCAATGTTCTTCCGACGTCTGATTTCTTTTTAAAAAATGCGTTTCTAACATCTAAATAAACTTTTGGGATTGACTGTATAGCCAATACATCCTTAACTGGTATCATGATTGTTTCGTTTTGCATAAAAATCCGCAGTCTATTTGTAAATGAATTGGCAACGATGCAGGTGCATGTCGCGGAATAAGGAACCTTGCATTATGCGCGCAGCTAAACGACGATAATGCGAATGGGTGTTTGTTACCGCAACCAACGTTCCATGTTATCTCGACTATCTCGTTGGATATCTAATGGTCAGCGTGCAGTCATTCGACTATTATGTAATTCGGATTCCACAAGAATAGGATCTACGTCTGGAGATCTCATACCACGAGACGAAAAATATTTTTACTTATGTTCAGCGTGAAACAAATTAATAATCAATGATGGATATGATGTTAAAAAGAAATTATGACATCATATTTGTGTGGAAAATCGGGCAAGTTTGGAAAACGATCACTCTGATTTTACTGTAAAATGTTCAGGCGAATGCCCACGAATGTGGAAGAGTGGTTTTCTCACTTTTTATCGTCCACCGTTATCGTACACAGTTACTGATCTGCAACCATTTTTCGGTTAGAAACGTGTTACACGTTACGCTCGTGCAACGCTAATGGAAGGCAGATTAAATTGCGAAAAGCAATTTGTTCACAGTCGAATGTCCTTAGAAGAATTGTATATGTATATACGCCGTGTTATACAGAAACACGGTGATTCGTTGACCAAGCGTGTTGTTCTACTTTCCAAGGCAATCGATCACGGCACGCGGTCGATAACTGTACGTTTACGGACTTTCTGCGACTTTGATCCATGAAAGTCTCTGAAATGCGAATGTAATTTACACGGTACGTTTTATAGAGCAGTGTGAACTGTACGTAAACTGGGTCAAGGAGTTTTATAATAAACCCTGAACGATTTTTAGCATGGTTAGTCATACGGTTCTACTGGTAATAATACAAGGTGGTTTAGGTGGCAAATTTTTTAATTGCCGCATTAATAATCAACGATGAAATTTCTGTAAATCTGACAATTGGCGTATTCTTTAATTAATAATTAAAATGGTTCAATGGTTAATTCGAATATTTTAATCGGTAATTAACCAAATACAAATAAGAAATGAAACATTAATTGCCAATTGATGTTGTTTGCTAGTACTTATATAATCCATCGTACATAAGCTTCTATGAAAGTATAATTTCACGTCGGTTAAAATGAAATACTATAGAGAATAATCCAACGATCTGAAACGGAGAGCGGGATGCACTGAGGTAGCGGACTGCAAGGTAGTGGCAGAGAGGAAAGCTTCCGCTTTTCATTGCTGCGATTGTACAGTCATCCGACATCGAGAGAATAAATTCATGGTGCGGAATTCGTTCCGGTCGACGTAATAGTTGCCGGATGCTCGACAAACAAGTTCTGCTGACGCCGCCGGTTTCGTATAATTTCACATTACAAAAACCAACGTGAAAACCACTTAAACTGTTACTCGTTACTCGATCAATCGATTTCGAACGTAGCAATTTTATACTGTTATGACCGATGAATCAACCGTTAATTTTACGAGGAACATGCCTGACGTACCCTACCTATCATAGAATATGTAATTGAATTTAGGTCCATAAAAATAGTTTACCACTGACGTTCTCGAATCTCATCAAGATTTCTCTTGGAAACTCGTAGTCTGCGTAGAAAATATTTTTAATCCGATATACAGTAGAACCTCCGTTATATCAACACCCACTATTCGCGAACATTCTATTGTATGAACCTCTACTGTTAGTTAAATATTCTGTTATATGTAAGAACAGTAAATTTTCTATTAGAAGACCACAGATTCCTTATCTCTGATATATATGGTTCATAAAAATTTAAACGATAAGCACAGAGAAAAATAAAAGCCGATATTTCGACTAACTAAACCGATTAATAAATTAGGCGTTACTAAAGTACTTACTGTAATACTCCGTAACTTTACTACGACTGTGCGTACAATGTGTATTTAAAAAAAAAATGTTAAGCGTTTAACGGCACAATGGCTAGGAAGTAAAGAAATAGTTAAGTAAGTTATGACTTGCCGTCGATAACTGTGTCGGCAAAATGATTATGTATCATTATGTATGCGAGAAATTTTTTAGCCCGTAGAATGACGTGAGAACGTGGCGCCAGTGAGGAATGCAGGACCACTGCCTACGGAACAATTCTGTATAGGATTGATTAACGAGTGTCGAAATACAACTGAAAATTCCTTAAGTTTGCCAGGTAGTCTTGGTATGGCAATTTGTTAGAGAATGAGTCGAATTTATCAAGCAGGAACCTTGTTCGAATAGGTATACATACATACTTCTTTACGAGAATATCCTATTCGGCCTTTGAAGGTTGTATCGCAGACTTCATGCAATAAATTATTTTCAAATGTATATCTAAACAGCTGAATACTTATACGACAAGAATCGGAACTACGCATAAAACAAGTTTTCACCCACTAGTGTAAAAATCAAAAAAACATTTTACGTATGGATGAAATAAAATTTTTTCTCCTTCCAAAACTGTGTAACAGTACTTATACATATATTTGATTATACAATGTGTTTAAAGAACCTACGCAAATTGAATATTTATTTAGTCTGAATCCAGGGAATTCCAGTATTTTAACATGAAATTTTATGAACGTCAAGCGAAATTTATGTATAATCAGTTTTGTTTCCATTTCTTAAGATTGATAACATGTTAGTAGCAATGTTACTTAATATTAATCTTCTACACTCAAGATAGATGAATTATTTTCAAATTTTACAGACCAAATCTGTACGACAGTATCTGTAATACAGACGAAGAATAACGAGTTATTTATAATAAATGTTTTTATACTTCCTTGAGCACTGGAGTACTGTGCCTGGGTCATTTCTGACCCATGAGTATGCGTTATTGAAATATCAGTGGGTTAAGCATGACCTGCGAGCACGCATTAGTGAAATATCGGTGTAGGTCAAGAATAATCCAGGCACAGTACTCCAATGCGTAACTTACTGTAAATAACTCGTTAATTATTGAGCGTATCGAGAAATGTTTCCAACAATAGTTGACAAGTAAAGTAGGTAATCACGGCACATACAATTCTTATTTGAAACTCTTTAACTTAGGTTCAATGAATAGTAAGTTATTTACAATAAACAGTTTTATGGCGTCAGGATACAGTATTAAAATGCATAAGCCAGCATAAAAACGTTTAAGAACAAACATCTCTTTTATTTCAATTTTAAAGATACTAGTCTTACATTGAGCTTCTGAGCCCTTCATATGCAAGTATGTACATAAATGCTATAGCTCGTATGTGCATCTCTGTAAATATAACAATGACGTCATCGGATGACGTCAGCGTTATGAACGTTTCTTTAACTGTCGCACAAATTCGTGCCTCTACGAATATACATATAGTATACTTTAGATACCTGTGTGCAATTTTATTTTACAAGTTATCTACACGTCCAAGTCTTCGCTGGCTTGAAAAAAATATTTAACAGCAGCTGAAAGATCATTTAATACGATTGTAACTTATTATCTATAAAAGAGACTTATTCGTGACGTTATACATATATGCAGGAATCATCAATAGAATCATCGCAATACAAGTCACATTACGATTATACAATGATAAGATAATTTTCATTTATATCGAGTGACATGAATCATGAATAAATATATATTTTATTATTTCAATATGAGAGATTCGAAACAATGGATCATCCTGCGATATTGGAAATAAAAACTTAAAGACAGGCACATGTCTTTTAAAAGTAATTGTACGTATGCATATACTTATTGTTAGTCATACAACTGTATCAATGTTTGTGGCTTGCACACTTTGTACTGTAAGCACACATATGCTTGACTGACTTATGACACTCTGTAAATACTACCCTGTATCGCAACAATTATAATATCAATATTCTTTTTTGTACTTGTTGAAATATGAATAACGAAACCGTTTCAATAGAACCACATGTGTTTCACGTGCATTAAATAATGTATCAATTTTTCCCTTTACTTATAAAACAAGAAATGATTATACCTAATCTAACCTGACCGAGCCATTCATCCGATTATTTGAGCAATTAATGCTGCATTAGAAGGGAGCGTTGTTTACGAACAAGTCCGATATTTAACTATTAATAACCACAAAATATTGAACATAGCGAACCGCGCGATGTTACGATCGTGCCGCCTAAATTAATGCATGTCAGTTGCAATTTATCGGCAATAAAATCAACGGAATATCGAATCGAGGAAAACGCGGGCTAGAGTATCGGACGTATGGGAGATGCATCGGGCCATCCATACACAAGCATCATTTACACACACCAACACCGACGTTAACACGGCACACGGACACGATTAGGCTTGGACGGGGCAAAGGGGAACCGCGTCGGCCATTTTGATCGTGACGCGCAGCGCAGAGGTCCTGGTTTCCACCAGTGACGAAGCCACTGGAGTTTTGACGTGGCTGCTACGTACCTGCCCGTTTGCCCACTCCGATTGCAGCAAAGTTGGTGACGAGAAATACGTAACTGGTAAGTACCCAGCTGGAGAATAATAACAACCGGGCATGGACCACCGCACTTACGGTGCATCGAAAATATTGCCGAAACTACTAGCATTCGAATCCACGACCCCGATACAGTCAGTTTTACGTTTGCTATGGAATATACCGTAAAATATGGCGCCTTTCGGAAGATGTACGAATTTCTTGAAAAGGGCAACGAGGGTTACGTGACTGATTCTGACACCTCTTTCGATCCGGTAACAGTGACACGCCGTTTTATCGTCTGGTATAAACCCAGCAACGTTCGATTACTTTTCCTTCGTCATTTCTGGCCCTTGGATCGTGTACGAAACGCATCTTAAAGTGTTTATTGTTCTCGTATTATTTTTAGATCTGCTTATGTAAATGACGCAGTAACACCGCCGATCGCCGACTAGCGGGAAATTTAAAAGTTTCCCATGTACGAGACAATACTTATCTTTAATATGGAATTCGATTCGTGATTCGATTTTTAGTATGTCTGAGTAATTATTGGATAGAATACTGTACGTTTCTTCTTTCTACGCGTTTTCTCCAGAATTTTTATCTTTTATCACTTGATGATTTCATTATTGTTACATTGTTAAAATATTCTTTTCTTTTTTTTTTTATATCTTAGGGTGTGAGGTTCCCAGGCTATGGAAAGTATGGTTGAGGAAAATGGATCCGCTGTTGACCCATTGTCTACTGGCTCCCAAGGTGGTGATGCTGCGCCAGCAATAGCCACATCGGTACAATCTCTCAATAGAACACAGCAGCAAACTCATCATCTGGTAACTTCCACCAGCATTGTGCAACTGACACTACCTACGTCAGCAGCAACACAGGTATACAGGAGTAACTCCTGTGTATCTATGTCTGATATCATTTATTTGTCTGTCTTCCCTTCTATTTCAGAGCATGCATATATAATTGTTTATTTTTGCTTTTAATTATAGGTATCAATTAAATAGGCACTCCATGTGCATATTAAATCTTGCATAATGCTGGTTCGAATTAAGAAGCTAATATTGCAATTTAGTTTTCTTAATTGATTATTTACTTTCTCATTCGCTGATGCAATCAATCAAATTTTATGTCCGACGTAGTGGCGAAAACTTGCATATGCATGATAATACTCAGTTTTTATGTATCTCGTTGCTATATATAAATATTCATATCCATTTATTAAATATTATCTACTTTTACTACAACAAACAGTTTGTAACGAGTTTGTTTTGTTGATTGTAGGTACAATCTGTCATACAGCCTAATCAACAGTCAGTTATTCAGACTGCAACAAATGTTCAGCCTGTTGCTATTTCAAAAGGAAATGTTATACTTGTTAGTAACAAACCTAATTCTGTTATACAAACAGCCCAAGCAAGTTTGCAGACGCTACAGGTAAATTGAATATTAAGAAATACTAAGTTGAAAGGATAACAGGACGGTGCGCATATTAAACTGTATGATATTATTATTGTAACAGGTAGTTGAAACTGGTAGTGATGACAGTTTCTCAGATTCTGAAGAGTCTTCGGAGCAAAGAGGAGGTATTCTCACCAGAAGACCGTCTTACAAGAAAATTCTCAATGATCTTGGCGGTGGCGAAATTACAGGTATGATCAAATCATCATACTAGAACCTTCGTCATGTGAACAGTATTTTTTCTTATAATACCGTTTGTTAATATACGAGCTGTTTGTACACGTTTAGGAGCTAGCACATAGCTAGAACCAATTCGATTTCTTTTAAACTAATAGTTTTTATGAAAAAGGTTTCAAATAAAAGCTGTATGATATCAATCATGTTTAGTGTACATACCAAG
>NW_017136637.1:180992-187007 GCF_001652005.2 Ceratina calcarata | reverse complement strand
AGTGCATGTCAGTTCATACAATCATTGTTACAAATTGCTTACACGTGTGTTTTTGCAACATTATTAAAACTGACTTGTTGAACCTAAACTTAAATCCAACTGTTCCAATATAAATCATCTTGTAATGAGCATATCTAATTCCTCTATGGGAATGAACAGTATAATGAATGCAATATTTTATCCTGTTTTAGTATTTGGAATTGATGTATGCCAAAAATATGAATGCCATACCAAGCTTAGGATGTAAGATCAACTATGACAAGGTTATAATATATAGTAGCAAATCTAAGAAAGTGCAATGAACTCTCCTCTAACCTTTAGTTGTGTGTGTATATATAATCCAAAAAATACAAAATTAATTTTATTGAAATCCCACACTAGTACTAATAACATTAAATTACAAAAAGTTATATGATTCGTAGGATGCAAAGGTAAATGTTACACATGTTCAGTTCTCATCTCCCTCTTTTGATCTATTTCCTTTTTGTATGAGCTGACTGCACACATTTTAACAAACGTATTTATACAGCAGCCAGAAAGGAAATAGCACGAGTAATATAATTTCGTTCCTGTTACCCTATATAAACACCATTACACTTTCTGGATGCGAACCTCCGTTGTATGTACTAACTGGACGAAAGATATTTTAGTTTCTTGGTATTATTGATCACGCAAAGATATCATACGTTTCTTCGTGAGAACAACGTTAATACTGTGAGAATTATTGAAGACCATTTGAATTTTATCATTTGAAATTAAATGAACACCGATAACAACTCTGTTATAATAAGGGGTTGTACTAATCCGGTGTTACAGACGGTCGATTGCCCCCCCTAGAATCATCTTCTGAGTGTGATTCTAACGTGGACAGCGAAGTGTCTTCCCACTCGCTTCATTATCAGACAGGTTGGTTATTTTTTCTTCACATCTTTCCTACACCCTTATTTAACCATCGTCCTTCTATTTCAATAATGAACGATGTTAGAGGAATTGTTTGAAGCACTTTAGATTTGACTCCCTTATACATATTGCCTATATGGTATTTCGTATCATGTCTGGTTGGTGTGGCATCCTTGCTTGGTGGGATCTTTAAGTCTCTTTACATATTGGATCGTTTATTAATTGTACATGTAGAAATGAAAAACAGACATTCAGATTGATGTTTAGTCTACCAAAAATCATCTGTTAATACTACTATTTCGTGAAAACTATATTTTATAAAATATGCTCATCTAAGTGTAAAATTTTTGTTAATTTGTTAATTGAACTAAACGGCGATTTACAGTAATTCCTGCCGGTACCATCCAAATCGCAACGCAAGCAGAAGGTGTCCCTGGACTTCACACGCTAACAATGAGTAACGCGGCAACAGCAGGTGGAACTATAGTACAGTATGCACAGGGCCAAGATACACAATTTTTTGTTCCAGGTGCGCGTTTTTTCATAGTTTTTTAACATTTTACTTCTAATACGAACTGAGTTTCAACATTTTTTTTATAATTCTTTTATACGCTACTCTTTAAATTTATAAATTAAGCAACATCGATTATGACCAAAATAATTACAAATTTGGGGAATACAGTCTCTGGCAATGTTCCAGCTTATACAGGACACACAGTTGTAGTAGAAGACGCAGCTAGAAAAAGGGAATTAAGGTTGCTTAAAAATAGGTAGGTTTGGACCATCTCATACATTTGAAAAAGTTTTCTACCAAGCTTCCTAATGTGTTTCGCTTAATTAAATTACATAGACAAGCAGCCCGCGAATGCAGAAGAAAAAAGAAGGAGTACATCAAATGTCTAGAGAATCGGGTCGCGATATTGGAGAACAGGAATCAAACGTTAATAGAAGAGCTGAAATCGTTGAAGCAGCTATGCGTACCAAAAACTGACTGAGGTTGGTGCTTAACACTGGATTCTTGTATGAAAACTATTAACCTGCTAAAAAAACTTGTACATGTCTTCTTTATGTACATTATCCTAAATGTTGTTAGATAAGCAAACGGTGATGTACATGCATTCTTATAAATAAGTGTTTCTGTAACATACTGTATTTAAAGAAAGGAAAAGCGCGAATCATAAAGGCTTGTGAAACTTGCTATTACTAAAGCGAGAAGCCAAAGGTATATGAGGTACAGAAGAAGCAAAACTTGTAGGCAATATTCTGGAAGTCAATCTATATTTTGGATAAACTTAACGATCGGGGGTGCATTCGAATTATTAATGTTTTAATGTTCGAAATATGTATTGATAAAGGGAACGAAAAATGTTATCGTGTTTATAGAACATATTCATTTAGATTGCAGTGATTATGTGATGTCGAATGGTATACCTGTCGTACCGGTTCCACATTGAACATTTCACAGTCGTGTAGTTTCATCGTACTTTAAAAACTGACGTTAGGAGTTTCAAAAGGATCATAAAATAATGGAACAATGGAAGTACGTTTAGTAGTCAATTTATAATTAAAATAACTGATCGCTGATACACGAATCGCCTTATACACAATATTTGCTAACGTAATTTAGAAATTAGATACAGCTGTGAGTTAAAGGTCACATAGTTTCTGCGTAAAAATGAAATGAGCATAGTTGTTAGATAACAGTGTCTATATAGTTTTTTTTTCAATATATCTTTATTCTTTTATACTTGGGAGGAGCGAGTGAAAGCTGAAAAGAAATGTACGATCTTATTATAGAAGTCTTTAAAGCTTAAACGAAGATATAACATGTAAATAGGAAATATAGATCGAAATTTTCCTTGTTTCATTGTAGCTGGTCGTGCAGGGTGTTCGGTTATTAGTGGGAAAAATTTCAACAAGTGATTATAGAAGTCGAAAGTCGAGAATAACAAAATTGCGTTCGATGCTCCATTCTCTAGTTATAAGAGATTAAAAATTGCATCTAATATCCTATGGTTTTCAACGGGCATAACGTACGTTAAAAATTCTAAATGCTAACATACTTTCTAGCGTTTGCTTTTAGACGCACGTTGTATCGTGAGAACTAGTGCCGAACTAGAAGTAATTTTTCATCGCTTGACACTCAAGAAATGAAATCTCGAACGCAGTATTCTTAGTTTCAACTTTTGTCTTAGAATCACCCTTTAAAATTTTTCCCACCAGTAATCGACCATCCTGTATAGCTATTATATAGGTATGTAGCTATATGATTATATACGGCGATCGAGGAAAGGAAGCAGTGGTTGAAATGCTCTTTCATCTGAATTTACTTTCTACATTAAGATGCCTCAAATGCGAGAAGCTAAAAGTGAACATGTAAAATATGAATGTAATATATGATATATATCTGGAGTGCCTTGAAGATTTCTGTATACACGTGACACGTGGTGTGTAGGAATAAACGCGCGCACGCGCGCGCTCGCGTAATGTACGTATTACATTTACGTAAAATATGGGTACATATAATATTTTTAAACTATATAACTATGTTATACCCTGTTCTGCAACACTGTCGAACGGCTACGTTAACACGCGTATTGAATGTTTATTCAAATATGTTCTCATATTTTCTATAAATTAAATAAAACCATCAAGTTGCTACTGTATTTTCACGTACGGTGTATTGTAAACCACATTTATGTTTTACTGGAAAGTAGTAAGTGTCTCCCAACAATCAATGATTATTCTGCGATGCATTTTTTCATACAATTAGCGTTTTGTTGCTTAAGTACGAACAATACTTGGCATGTAATTTTGGCTGCTATGCTAGCAAAAAGAGAATATAATTTCATTTACAAAAAATCCAGTTTAATCATTCGACAATTCGATACGTTTAAGAGTTAATTATAGTTGATACGAAAAAAGTGTATAATTACGTTTCACAGTTGTTAAATGATTTGTATAAAAAGCGTATTAATGCTTATCTTCATACTGCTTGTATACATATCTATCTTTTGTATAAATAATACATATTTTTTTTAGTAAATATAGATCGATCAGAGTAAGTAGACTTTTTTTATGATATATGATTTGTAAAATGATTTCTCACAAAATTTCACATTTTGGCTACACAAAATAAATACAATTATACTATGCCCTTACACGTTTAACGTTTGTAATCTATAGTTGAACAATTCTAATCGATTGAAAAGTAGATTGTTTTTCAATTATCCTAGGTATAAACAATGAAAGTACAATGTACTTATATGGTAGCGTGTTACATGTATGTTTCTTCGTTGTAAGTTTTTTCTCCAACCGATACAAGTCTAATTTAGACGAAATAATATGATGCACAGTTTCACGTTTGTATTCCTAATGTTAATTATATGTACGTAAATTTTAATTGCTGCTGCACTTATAATATGAAATATTGTACATAGGTAATATATGTATTTTTACATATCACATGTGTTTAAAAAAAAAAAAAAAATATAGCTGAGAAACCTCTTTACGTAAAATTTTTGCTAAAACAATATAGGGGTGAGTAGAATCAGGGATTAAAAACAATTAGGATAGATTTACTATATACGAAAATGTTTATTCAACAAATATTTATCATTCTATATTTTCACATTAGATGTTCCTGTTATAATTGATTGTTCTCTTAGCTGAAACATAAAAAATATTAGAAAATACATGGTCCCTAAGAATTATATATACTTATTTTTATTGTAAGTTTGAAGTTCAGTTGGTAGTGCATGTAAGAAATAATCACTGGTTCATAAGACGTGGTAGAATTTATCATCATACTCATACTCGAATATTAAACTTTACAAAGCAGAATAGCCACTTATACTAACCAGAGTACGAAAGTAGTTGCACCGTAGAATTCTTCAATTCTTCTTGCGAGAGCTTCTGGAAACAAGACCAACGACTTAAATCGACTGATAAAATCAAGATTATGTTTATTTATTGAAAACATGATTCAGTTGGTAGTGCATGTGTATATAATTAATCAGAAAATCATGTAAGCGGTAAATGAGTCATCATACATTCTTCTAAATTTACCATATCAACGCCTCCTATTTATAAGATTGTATTTCCGCGAATCTATGGAGAATGATCGAATTTCAGAAATAATTCAACACAAACATCCATGCAACATTATATTAACGTCGAACACAAAATTTTACATTGACTTAATACAACGTTGGTGTACCAATATCAGTTACAATCATATTGAATTATCCCTAAAAAGATCTAAAATTAATTACCTAATTATATTGTATACGTCCGCCGAGATATGATCTTGTGAATAGAAGGCATCGATATTGTTATGGTAATTGTGAGTAATAATTAGATATATTTATTTACCTGAACATTATTATTCATGCACACTGGTTAACAGCCTTGCATACAATATTAAGTTTAAGCATTCGAGAGATAAAAGATCAGTTAAATAAAACGTACACACACAGAAATATTGAATCGTTATTCGCGATGCGTTCAGATTACAAAATCCTGCAAAATCCTAAAGGAAATGATTGGAAATGATACAATGTGCGTGCGTGCGTACCGGATTTGTATTGCGTAGAATATACCCAAATATACCGTAGTCGGTAGTAGCGCCATCTGCTGCTCTGGCATTTACTTCCGACAAAGAAATGTCAAAGGTTAAATGTAAATCGCAAAAGTAATCAAGTAATCAGTGATAGGGTACAAACGAAGGTTTGTATTATTTTTCAATTACATACATATAAAATCATATACCTACTCATTTTTGTATTGGACTTGAAAAAAACATTTTTCAAGTCGTTATCCAAGATTTACAAAAGACAAATGGTATATACTAATAATTGTCGAGACAATAAGTTACTTACGTTTAACGTTTTATTTTTGGGTAAAATTACCTGTTTCTCAAAGTATTTCTCATGTCACAATTTTGGTCTTAGAAGACAGTGAAAGACATAATAAGGATTTGAAATAGATTTTCAATCTCCTGGTTTCCTCTGATGTAACCTGTTTCAATAAGTGGTACATTTTTAATTTCACAACCAGATTTGATTTTATAAAAGATTATTGACTTTTGAAAAATTCAAAGTCAAATTGTCTATC